>NC_133647.1:121845792-121956239 GCF_009905375.1 Apium graveolens
TGGAGAAAGCTGGCCCAAGTGTTTCTTATGGAGATGGCAACATTGGAAAAACATTGGGATATGGCAATATCAATCTTGGGAATGTCATCATTGAAAAAGTAGCTCTGGTCTCAGGACTTAAACACAATCTGCTCAGTGTTAGTCAAATCTGTGACAGAGGTTATCACATGAATTTCTTTGAAGAACACTGTGAAGTTGTAAGCAAATCTACAGGAAAAGTTGTTCTGAAAGGATACAGGCATGGTAACATTTATGAAGCCAAGATTTTAACAAGTACTGATAGTTCTGCAATCTGTCTGTTAAGTAGAGCATCAATTGAAGAAAGCTGGAATTGGCACAAGAGACTCTCTCATTTAAATTTCAACAATATAAATGAACTAGTCAAGAAAGATCTTGTGAGAAGACTGCCAAAATCAGTATTTGCTCCTGATGGCCTTTGTGATTCATTTCAGAAGGCTAAACAATAAAAATCTTCATTCAAGAGCAAGACTGAATCATCAATTCTTGAGCCTTATAACCTATTACATGTTGATCTATTTGGTCCAGTGAATGTCATGTCTATTGCAAAGATGAAATATGCTATGGTCATAGTGGATAAGTTCACCAGATACACATGGGTGTATTTCTTGCACACAAAAAGTGAAACTGCATCCATTTTGATTGATCATGTCAAGCAACTGGATAAGTTGGTCAAAGATTCTGTGAAGATCATAAGAAGTGATAATGGCACTGAGTTCAAGAATTTAATCATGGAAGAGTTCTGCAAAGACCATGGAATGAAGCAGGAATTTTCTGCTCCTGGAACTCCACAGCAAAATGGAGTTGTTGAAAGAAAGAATAGAACTCTTGTTGAAGCTGCACGAACTATGCTTTATGAAGCAAAGCTACCAACCTATTTTTGGGCTGAAGCTGTGCAGACTGCTTGTTTTACTCAGAATGCAACACTCATTAACAAGCATGGAAAGACACCATATGAGATGGTGAAGAAAAAGAAGCCAAATCTGAAGTATTTTCATGTATTTGGATGCAAGTGTTTTGTTCTTAAGACTCATCCTGAACATCTATCCAAATTTGATCTAAAAGCTGATGAAGGAATTTTTGTTGGATATCCACTTTCCATAAAAGCCTTCAGAGTCTACAATTTAAGAACAAGGGTTGTCATGGAATCTATCAATGTCTCTTTTGATGATAAAAAGATTACTGGACTTGAAGATTTCAATGATCATGATCAGCTGAGATTTGAAAATGAAGTTTTAAATTCTGATACTGTAAATCCTGACAGTCTAAATCCTGATACTGCAAACTCTGATGGATTAAACTCTGATGTTATTGAAACTGTGGTGACTACGCCAAAGGAAGATGCACCTGTGCAGGGGGAACATACTGAAGATACAACCACATCTCAAGAAGCATCAGAACCTACAACTGGCTCTTCAAGTTCTGATTCATCAAGTTCTGTTGAGCCAAGTTCTGATAATTCTGGAAACTCAAATTCTGAAGGATCCAACTCAGAGAGCATAATTCAGGTGGAGCATCAGAAAATGTTGATGAAGACAGCATGGATCATGGGGGAGCATCCAGTTCTAGAGAAAATCTTCCATCTGCAAAGAAGTGGACTAAAGCACATACACCTGACTAAATTATTGGAAATCCTGATGCAGGTGTCAGAACTAGAACAACTACATCGAATGAATGTCTCTATAATTCTTTTCTTTCTCAGACTGAACCAAAGAAAGTGGAAGAAGCTCTTCAAGATGCTGATTGGGTGCAAGCAATGCAGGAAGAGTTAAATGAATTTGAAAGAAATAAGGTCTGGACCCTAGTACCAAGACCAAAGAACAGATCTGTTGTTGGTACAAAGTGGGTGTTCAGAAACAAAACTGATAGTGATGGCATAATTACAAGGAATAAAGCAAGGCTAGTTGCAAAAGAATATTCTCAACATGAGGGAATTGATTATGATGAAACATTTGCACCAGTTCCTAGATTGGAAGCCATAAGGATATTTTTGGCTTATGTTGCTCACAAAAAGTTTACAGTCTTTCAAATGGATGTGAAAAGTGCTTTTCTCAATGGAGAATTGGAAGAGGAAGTATATGTTGAACAACCTCCAGGTTTTGTAGATTCCAAACTTCCAAATCATGTCTACAGGCTTGATAAAGCACTTTATGGCCTTAAACAAGCTCCAAGAGCATGGTATGAGACTTTAGCTCAGTTTCTTCTGGAAAGTGGATTTAACAGAGGAACTATTGACAAAGCATTGTTCTACCTCAACCATGGAAAGAACTTACTTTTGGTGCAAATATATATTGATGATATCATTTTTGGTTCTACAAATGACAGACTTTGTAAAAAGTTTGCCAAACTGATGCAGTCAAGATATCAAATGAGTATGATGGGGGAACTTAGCTATTTTCTGGCCCTTCAAGTTAAGCAGAATGAAGAAGGCACTTTTATTTGTCAATCCAAGTACACCAGAAATTTGCTGAAGAAATTTGGAATGCAAGATTGTTCAAGTGCATCCACTCCCATGGCCACTGCAACAAAATTGGATAAGGATACTGGTACATCAGTAGATATTACTGATTACAGAGGTATGATTGGCTCACTACTCTATCTAACTGCTAGTAGACCTGATATCATGTATGCTACCTGTCTTTGTGCAAGATTTCAAGCAGATCCAAGAGAACCTCACTTAACAGCTGTGAAAAGAATTTTCAAGTACCTTAAGGGTACAGCTGATATGGGATTATGGTATCCTAGAGAATCAGACTTTAAGCTAATAGGTTACTCAGATGCAGATTTTGCAGGATGCAAAATTGACAGGAAAAGCACAAGTGGAAGCTGCCAATTTCTTGGAGGCAGATTGGTTTCTTGGTTTAGCAAGAAACATAATTCAATTTCCACATCAACTGCAGAAGCAGAATACATTGCTGCAGGAAGCTTTTGTGCACAGATTCTTTGGATGAAGAATCAGTTACTGGATTATGGGTTAACATATTTCAAAATCCCTATTTACTGTGATAATCAAAGTGCTATTGCTATGACAGGTAATCCAGTTCAACACTCAATGACAAAGCACATCAGCATTAGGTACCACTTCCGAAGGGAACATGTGGATGAAGGTACAGTGGAATTGCATTTTGTTCCAACAGATCAACTAGCAGATATCTTCACAAAACCACTGTGTGAAGCTACTTTTACATGATTGGTAAATGAACTTGGAATGGTTTCAGGTTCCTTCTCTAAATCTGCTTAGTTTATGTTCTGATACATTAGATTTTATGATCAGTATTTACAGATATTACTATCTTTGTGAATTCTGTGCTTAAATTGAAATTTGCTTAAGTGTTGATTGTTGTCTGATATGAACTTCTAAACTCTGATAGTGATATGCATGTCTCTGTGACTATTCAATCCAATGAGCATAATTGTGCTAGATGTTGAACTAGTAGTCTTTAATATTCTAAAAATCCCATGTTTAAAGTAATTGTTTATGTGGAAATCTTTTAACACACGCAAATTCTGATATTGAGCTTAGTTAAGTTTACTTTGTGTATCTTATTACTAAGTCAAAAACTAGAATAGTGCTTCTTATCTGTTAAGTTCTGATATTACTAAATCTGGCGAATGTACTAAGTGCTGATAAGCCTCACTTATCAAAAGAAAAAGAAAAAAAAAGAAATAAAAATAAGGTACTCTTTAAGATCTAGAGTAAAAATGTGGAAGGGAAGACCCAAGTGCATTGCTGGTATTAAGTATATGCATTAGAAAAGCAAAATAAATATTTTCTTGGTAACTTTTCACACTCTATGATTACTGGAGAAATACTCTGATAATAGCATAAATTCTGATAAGCAGTCGTGACTCACTTACACTGAGAAACCACTGTAAAATGGAATTTCAAAAGATGTATAAAATGAGCACAAAACAGTTGAGGTGGACTCATGCATGAACTCATTCTATTGTAGACTTCAGAATAATGACTGATTTTGAGCAAAGTTCTTAGTTATGCCTTATTCCTAAGATGAACTGAAGTGAATCAGACTTTAATCTTTATCTGATATTTAGCTTACTGCACACACATACACTCCATATGAATAATGAAAATTACTGTGGTGATAAATGTTATTTTTGATGAACAGGTTAAGTGTCAGTTGCATAAATTCTGAGGACAAGATATGATGGAAATTCTGATGCTTAAGTTCTGAAGAAATGAAATTAGTATTTATGTGAAGAATTACAGAAATAGGCATTCACTTTTCGAGTTAAGGAGTCATGTTCTGATGACTGTTAAGTTCCGATATAAGTCTAAGTTCTGATATTAAATCATGATTCTTTACTTGACTTATTTGTGGTTCAATCTGAAACAGTCATATTTAAAATCAGAATATGTTTGGGTGAGATATAAATAGTCAACATAATTTGGGTTAATGGTACTCGTATATACATAGTAATTTTTACTTGTTTCATGTGCTCATTAACTCCTGTTTTAAGCTTCCAATGGCTGTCATAATTACGCATCAGTCTGTAAAACAGATTCTTGTAAATGCTGATCCTCAAACCTACACATATGTTTACCCTGATGTTCGACCCACCAGCACATCCCAGCCACCACACCAACCATCAGAACATACCACACCTACACCTCAAACTTCTCAACCTCAACCACTCAACCCTCCATCAGGACATATTTTAAACCATCACAGACATCTCAACCTTCACCATCAGCACATTCCGTGAGGCCTTCATCTTCCAAACCTAAGAGGACAAAGACTGTACCTCAGACACAATAGAAGAGAAGGAGGATTGTTCTGAGGGATGAGTCAGACAGTGAGGAACAGGTTCCAGTATCAGAACATGTTGTTGTAGAAGCTGAGAAGGTCTTTTCTCAGAATAATGTTGAAATTGAGAGTTCTAGGCCCCTAAAAAGGCTTAGAAAGCTAAATTCTGATGATGAAACTCCCAAAGTCTCTAGTTCTGCAAAGAGACATAAAAAGCAAAGAACCAGGAGGGCTGTCAGTGTATCATCACATTTTGAAGCCGGTAGTAGAAATAAATAATAATAAAACTATTTTATCATTATTTATATAAATTCTCTAATTTATTAAATATGATTAATTAATTAATCACATTTATTCTACATCGTGAGGGATACTTCTCAGCATATCGCGACTATCCGGATAATATGAATTCACTGCTTAGAATACCAAGAACCTCTTCAGTGAATAGTTACCGTACAATAAACTCCTTCTACCCTACAATGTCCCGATTAAATACAAGGCATGGATCTCGTATCAAGCCTATCTAATTCAATCACTTGCTTACCATTTACTATGCGTAGTTCTATGCAAATTAGAAACTCCTTTCTAATTTCATTCACTCTGGCCAGAGATTCCTGAACTAGCATAAGTGGATCAGCCTTGAACATTCGCTTCCTTCACTGGAAGGGGTAGATCCTTTATTGATCATACACTATCTTTGTGTAGAAATTCCTATACCCAGTAGAGCCCTAATAGTTGTCCCTGGAGACTAAGAACTAAACCAAAGCATAGTTCAGTGTACACAAGATGACTATGATGACCTCAAGTCTAAGGATACTTGTACAACTATCACTATGTGAACAACTGCTGACACGTGAGTGAACTCCATCAGCTGTTCAGCTGTGCGAGTCATGTTCAGTGAACTTATTCTATAATAAGCACCTACATACTAGCTATAGTGTCACCACACAAATGTCTATGAGAACAGACATCCTTCATAATGAAGCAAGAATAGTATGTACCGATCTTTGCGGATTATTAATTACCAGTTAGTAATCCTGTGATCAGGAACTATTTAAGTTTAAAGTTATCATCTTTTAGGTCTCACTATTATGATCTCATCAAAATCCATAAAAAGCTTTACTCTAAACTATGGTATATCTTATTTAAACACTTAAATAGATAGAGCCCGTAATAAAAACAAAACAAGTCTTTTATTAATATTAATGAAATCAAAACAGATTACACAGGAAGTTATTCCTAAATCCTAATACATGATTGGACTTAGGACATATTCCTTTTAATCTCCCACTTGTACTAAAGCCAATCACTCTGGTATCTAATACCCATCTTATCTTTATGACGATCAAAGTGACTTTCATAAAGTAGCTTTGTGAATGGGTCTGCTATGTTGTTATGTGTGTCAACTCTAATTCAATACAATACAAGAAATGTTACCGCGCTCCCACTAACCCTTTTGTAGACGCATGGTTCATCTTCGTTTTTGATAAAATCAAACTCTTTGATTGCCTCATCAAAACGAATGTTCCATCTTTCGAGAAGCTTGCTTTAAACCACATATGGTTCGCAGCAGCTTACACACTAGGTTTTCATTTCTCTTGGAAAGAAAACCATCTGGCTATTTGCCAGATCTCATAGTCGTAGTAAGCAGCAATCGCAAGCAAAATCCGAACTGATTATAACAGGGCTACAGGTAAAAGGTTTCATCAAAGTCAATTCATTGCCTTTGTTTGAATTCTTTTGCCACAAGCCTGGCCTTAAAGGTCTCCACCTGGCCATCTGCTCTAATCATTCTTTTGTATCCCGTATACATAGATTTCATTCCGGATTTCATGGCACTATGCCATTTATCTGAGTCAACATTACTCATAGCCTCATTATAGGTTACAGGGTCGTCATCATCAATGATCGACAACTCATTGTCATTCTCAATGACAAGGCCATAATACCTCTCAGGTTGGCGAGACACTCTCCCTGATCTATGAATGGGCTGTTCCATAAAAGGTTGTTCAGTCAGAACAGGTGTTTCCACTCGATCTGTAGTAGTTTGTGCTTCTTGAACTTCATCAAGTTCAATTTTGCTCCCACTGTTTCCTTCAAGGATAAACTCCTTTTCCAAGAAGGTAGCATGTCTGGAGACAAACACCCGATGATCGGTGCAAAAGTAATACCCTAAAGTCTCTTTAAGATATCCCACAAAACTACATTTTACGGATCGATATTCCAGCTTATCTGGGTCAACTTTCTTGACATAAGCTGGACATCCCCAAATCTTAACATGTTTAAGACTCGGTTTCCTTTCTTTCCATATCTCATACGAAGTTTGAGGAACAGATTTTGGAAGGCACCATATTCAGTAAATATGCTGAGGTTTCCAATGCATAACCCCATAGGAATACTGGAAGATTTGCATAGCTCATCATGGACAGAACTATGTCTAACAAAGTTCGATTTCTCCTTTCATATACCAATCTGGAGGAGTCAACTGAGAGACTATACCATTTACTTTGAGATAATCTAGAAACACTCCATTAAAGTATTCACCACCTCGATCTAATTGAAGAATTATAATACTATGTTTGGTTTATTTCTCCACTTCGTACTTATACTCTTTGAACTTTTCAAAGGCTTTAGACTTGTGTTTCATCAAACACATATCCGAATCTAGATCTATCATCTATAAAAGTAATGAAGTATGAAAATCCACCCATGGCTTGCGTAGACATTGGTCCACATACATCTGTGTGTACCATTCCTAGCAAATTTGCAGCCCTCTCTCCATGTCTACTAAATGGAGACTGCAGTGCCACAATGAAGTGAGATTTTCATCATCCCTTTTCTTTATTAGTTTGTTCAATCTGAAGTAAATTATGTCACATATATACAGACCATTATTTAAAGCACCACATCCATAAAGAATATTATCTTTAAGAATAGAACATTCATTATTCTCAATATTAAATGAAAATCCAGCCAAGTCTAACATGGGAATAATATTCCTCACAATCGAGGGAACAAAATAACAATTATTTAAAACAATAGTCTTGCCCATAGGCATATGTAAATGAAATGATTCTACATCTTCAGCAGCAATTCTTGCTCCATTTCCCATCAATATAATCACCTCCTCTTCCTCAAGAGTCCTACTTCTCCTTGGTCCCTGCAACAAATTGCAGATTTGAGAACCACAGGCGGTATCTAATACCCAAGTAGAAATTTGATTTAATGACATATTCACTTCTATCATGAACATACCTGAATCAGAAGCGGTAGTCTCACTACCCTTCTTCTTCTTCAATTCTGCAAGGTAAACCTTACAGTTCCTCTTCAAGTGCCCCACCTTGTTACAGTGAAAGCAAACAATTTTGCTCTTGGGGTCTTCAGCTTTTGGTGGAACCGGCTTTTCTTCACCTACTTTCTTCTTCTTGGAAGAGTTCCTCTTCCTTTTCTTAGGATTAGAACCTTCACCAATTAGAAGAACAGAATTCTTCTTTAGGGGAAATTCGATTCCGCAGTCTTCAACATGTTGTGGAGTTCAGGCAGGCTGACATCCAACTTATTCATGTGAAAGTTCACAACAAACTGCGAGAATGAATTCGGAAGCGATTGCAAGACCAAGTCTTAGCTCAGCTCCCCATCCATGGCAAAACCAATTTGTCCAAGACGTTCAATCAAATTGATCATCTTAAGTACATGGTCATTCACAGATGATCCCTCAGACATCCTACAACCGAACAACTCCTTCGATATCTCATATCGAGCTGTCCTCCCCGCCACATCATACAACTCTTGTAGATGCATGAGGATAGTGTGAGCATCCATATGCTCATGTTGCTTCTGTAGCTCAATGTTCATGGAAGCTAGCATGATGCATTGAGCAACATTTGCATCATCTATCCACTTACGATACACAACATGTTCATCATTATGTGCATCACTAGCAGGTTCAGTAGGCTTAGGTGAGTCAATCACGTATTCCAGCTTCTCAATCCTGAGAACAATTCTCAAGTTTCGAAGCCAGTCAGCATAATTAGGACCAGTCAATTGTGAGCATCAACTATGCTCCTGAGTGATAGTGCAGAAGACATAATGTATATTGTAAATCTGTAAATGATAAACACATAACAACACTTAGCAAATATTCGATTTCATTTTAAAACACTATATGAATCGGGTCTTTAATCATAAGTGGCTCTCACTAGTTTATCTAATTTATTCAACCCCCTACGTGAAAAATTAAGCATTCATAATGCTAGTGGGAATAGGGATCCTACATTCCATTACACAACCCCGGCTGTAGCACGAACCGCCATGTAATGTTCAATAGGCAGACAACTCTTGTCAATTACATCTTATGTTATTCCCTAATCAAACTTTAGCCTCTTGAATAATTGAGTCTCGGCTGTGGCACGACAAACTCAATATTCTAAGTCAAGTCTAACCCAACATTCCGTACAGTTGAATCAGTCCCCAAAGGCCCACGGCTGTAGCACGTACCGACCTTTAGATTCTTATTCAATGTACACATCTCTATGTAATAGACAAGTATTTCTTATTTCGAAATCAAAGCCCTCGGCTGTAGCACGAACCGACAATGATTCAAAAATAAGAACTACTTTTCTATCATGTTGGAAGGCTATGACCGACACAAGCCCGTTGTATCATTGGCCAATTACTACTTGATATTATTTAATTTTAGAGGGATTATATTACGTTACAATCATAATCATATTATAAAGAGATTCTTCCTTTTAATTTAAATATTTCAAATCAATAATCAATAATCAGATGATTCCCAGATCGGGTGGAGCATTGTCAAGAGGCGTCACTTAATAACCCTTTCTTACAGATAGAAATTTGTTGTTGACAGAATCATCCTTTCTCTCATATCGAAAATTCATATTCAATTACGTGTTTCATAAACACAAGAATCTCATGATTGTATTCATAATATTGTTATTAATGTTATGAAACAATTTCACTATACTAGGTTGTCTAACAAACGCCATATGTTTATTTAAGTTCACCTAAATCTATCATCGCATGATAAACTAAGCATATATCACATATATAAACATGAATAAACATCAAGGTAGGCATGTTACATCATCTAGCACATTAGTCTAAGCATTATACATCTCTATGTATCACATGAAGCATTTAAAAGCAATTAAAACAGTCAAAAATAGCTTTAAAATACTTCATGGAAATATAAAAAGTTCAAAACTTTTATATAAACTAAAATTGATCACTCCATTAGATCCGTCTCGGAAAAACGAATCCAACGGTATATTGCACGCCCAAAACGGAGTTACGAAACTCCCAGAAAATCAATTTTAATATAGACAGTCGGGCTGTAACGCATTACAGGAACGCGCTACAAGCCCTGTAACGCATTCCGGTGATGCGTTACAACCCTTTTAACCAATTAAAAGGTGTAACGCATTCCTTGAATGCGCCACAGGGTGTAACGCATTCCCGGAATGCGCGACACCCTTATATATATTTTTTTTTTCTTGCAGCAGCCGCCGGACAGCTTCTCGATCGCCGTGCTGATATTGACAGCCGTACCTGTTCTTTCTTTAACATAGCAGACAAACAGCAGCAACACACATATATATATATATATATATATGTATACTTTAATTTATATATATATATGATTATTTAATTACGAATTTAATTGATACAACTTTAAAAATTCATAATAAATAATCTATACATCATAAAATTATGAAAAAAATATCCAGACGATCTACAACACTTGTAGAACCCAGATCAACATTCAAAATTATTCTAAGAAATGATTTCTCATTAGAAAAAATTAATCCATGATATAACTTGTAAAAATCATAATTAATTCATACAAGCACATAAAATTCTGAAATTTTTACCACAGATCTATATGCATACAACCTATGCTCTGATACCATTGTTGGATTTTAATCGCAGCGGGGCATGGCAAAACACTTTTACACATATAAAATCCAAATAAAAGCATATAAATCGTGGTAAAAACGAGGGGATCGAATCTAACCTTTAAAATAATTCGGAGACAACGATCAGAGATCCTTAGCAGTTGCTCCTCAAGTGTGAAGCACTCCACCGGTATCCACCAAGAAAACGATGTTAAGGAGGAGGAAGGAGGTGGAGAGAATTGGGTTTTCCAAACTTTTTGGGTTTTGGGGTTCTTATAAAAATAGGGTCTATAATAGTATATTTATAGGCAAAATTTTCAGCTGAAATTTTCCCATAAATATTATTATTATTATCCCATTTATTATTCTCATTAATAATTAAAACACCTTTTAATTATTAATCCTTTTTCTAAACACTTTAGAAATAATTCTCTGTCTTGATTTAATTTCCAAAAATTAAATCCTTAATTAATAATATTAAGAACTTTTCTTAATTAATTTATAATCAATTAAATCTCATTTAATCAATTATTAAATTTGTCAATTAATTATTTATTTCACAAATAAATAATTATTAGCCATTATTAATTAATTCATCCACCATTAAATCATTCTCTTTTTATGGTGTGACCCTGTAGGTTCAATATTAAGCCGGTAGTAGAAATAAATAATAATAAAACTATTTTATCATTATTTATATAAATTCTCTAATTTATTAAATATGATTAATTAATTAATCACATTTATTCTACATCGTGAGGGATACTTCTCAGCATATCGCGACTATCCGGATAATATGAATTCACTGCTTAGAATACCAAGAACCTATTCAGTGAATAGTTACCGTACAATAAACTCCTTCTACCCTACAATGTCCCAATTAAATATAAGGCATGGATCACGTGTCAAGCCTATCTAATTCAATCACTTGCTTACCATTTACTATGCGTAGTTCTATGCAAATTAGAAACTCCTTTCTAATTTCATTCACTCTGGCCAGAGATTCCTGAACTAGCATAAGTGGATCAGCCTTGAACATTCGCTTCCTTCACTGGAAGGGGTAGATCCTTTATTGATCATACACTATCTTCGTGTACAAATTCCTATACCCAGTAGAGCCCTAATAATTGTCCCTGGAGACTAAGAACTAAACCAAAGCATAGTTCAGTGTACACAAGATGACTATGATGACCTCAAGTCTAAGGATACTTGTACAACTATCATTATGTGAACAACTGCTGACACGTGAGTGAACTCCATCAGTTGTTCAGCTGTGCGAGTCATGTTCAGTGAACTTATTCTATAATAAGCACCTACATACTAGCTATAGTGTCACCACACAAATGTCTATGAGAACAGACATCCTTCATAATGAAGCAAGCATAGTATGTACCGATCTTTGCGGATTATTAATTACTAGTTAGTAATCCTATGATCAGAAACTATTTAAGTTTAGAGTTATCATCTTTTAGGTCTCACTATTATGATCTCATCATAATCCAAAAAAAACTTTACTCTAAACTATGGTATATCTTATTTAAACACTTAAATAGATAGAGCCCGTAATAAAAACAAAACAAGTCTTTTATTAATATTAATGAAATCAAAACAGATTACACAGGAAGTTATTCCTAAATCCTAATACATGATTGGACTTAGGACATATTCCTTTCAATATCCGGGATATATCGTGTAATTATTTTTGCTATTAAATAATTATTATATGTGTTCAGTATCTATTCAGTGAATTATTTGTTAAGTGTTAAATGTGTTTGGATGTTTAAAAATATTATTAATTGAGTATTTTAATTTTTATATGTCCAAAATAAAATATAGATAATTGTCATATCTTCCTAATTATTTTTATGTTGATTTATGAATTTATAGGATTCATATGGATTTTATAAAATCCTTTTCCGGGTATTTAAAATCTATTTTATAAAAATGGGAACCAATCGACGTAATCCGTTTTTACGTTTTTATAACCCGAACTCTTCCGAGAACTCCTTCCTAACCTAATTGTAATATTCCGAGCATTTTCCATGTTTCGATTTTTCGATCCAGTGTACGGTTTGTCCTGCGCGAGTCCCGGCGCAACATTTTCGATACAATATTCGTTTCGGTAAATCAATAAAACTCGTATTTTCGATAAACGGGAGATTTTTATTAAACTATCACAATTATCACCTCGTATACGTGTAACCAGGCGCTGAGACCAAGACCGCAGTATAAATTGTACCGATTTGGATAATTATCCCGAAAACTGATACCGTTTGGATCATTTTTTTTATAAATAAACGTACCGTTTTATATCCGGAATGATCCAACGGGATACTAATTTTCCGTGAATATAAATATCCTTTTACCGTATTTTATTTCGTATCAAAATCATTTGCAGTCAGCTAAATATATAATTTTCCAGAGGAAAACCCTAAACTCATAAACCTTTCTAAGAATCAAACAGCAAAACGAAGGTGTTATTGATCTCTGTTTTCAAAGCTTGAGTAACCAAAACGAAGGATTTGAGGAGTACTATCAGATTCTGAGCTTCGTTTTACTGCAGAAACTAAGGTTAATTTTCTATATTTTTATTTATTTTCGAATTATTTGTGTTAAAAATATGAATTTCTGTTCGGATGATTGTTTGTATGATTTGATGATTGCATGTTGTAGAGTTTGTTTTCCTGATGATTTTCATATGTCATACATCTGATTTGGAGTCCAATAACATGCTCAAAGGTGGGTTTAATTCTCGAATTTTGAAATTAGGGTTTATAACCCGTATGAATGTGTTCAATTGAAATTTGGGCCTTTTTGATTTAGGGGTTATTAGCTGTTGATTTATAGTGGGTTGTGTTCCTTATGAAATTTGCAATCGATTGGTATATAGCTTGTTAACGGAGTATTAGTGAATCAAAGGGAGTTGTGTTTTGAAGATTTATGATGTTCGCCGAAAACCGGCGATGTTCTTGGCCAATTTCCGGCCAAGTCTGGGGTTATTGATGTGTTTTGATTGCATGTATAGATTCCTGGTGATATATAGTTTATTTCTGGAGCTTGTGGTGGTGTGACTGTACCTGGATCGCCTTCTCCGGCGAGACAGGGTATTTTTCGGCGGAGTTCGACGGTGAACTTTGCAAAATTGCATTTCAGTCCCTGAGGTTTTGAAAACGAAACAGTTAGGTCCCTGAGGTTTTCAGAACTTGCAAATATTGGATTCCTGTTTTAAAAATATTCAAAAATCATATTCCCTATTTATTTTTATTATAAAAATTCGATTTTAATTTCTAAAAATTCCAAAAATTATTATTTTAATTCCAAAAATTATTTTTAATTCAAAAATAAATCTGAATTAATTAGTTAATTAATTTGAGTTAATTTTTAATTGGTTAATTAGTCAATTAATTCGAAAATTAATTGATTAATTGATTTAATTAATTATTAATTGATTTTAATTAATTATTTAATTAGATTTAATTATTTAAAAATGATTTAAAAATTCCGAAAAATAGTTTCGAGCTTTAAAATATTATTTTAAATTGTTTTCAAGGCTCGATAATTATTATGAAATTGTTTTGAAGCCAGAATTGGCCAGCCGAACCCTGTTTATTACTCCAAAATTGATCCAACGATCCGTTTTAATTCCGAAAAATATTTTAAAAATCATTTTAAATATCCGAAAGCTTGTTTATGACCCGAGACTTCTTTATAAATGTTATATCATTGATTATGTGACGTGTTATGTGCTATATGTGACTTGTTGGTTAACTGTCGGTCTATATATTCGATGTTTACTTGTTTATTACGTAATTTTCAATCCGTTAATCGGATTTGAGTGAAACGAGGGGTAGATTGAAGTATGTTTCGAATAGAATCGTATGAGTTGAATATTGATAGATGCTTATGATATGTGAGCAGAAGAGGCGAGGCGTAGAAAAGGAAAACAGGTAGTCGAGGAGTAAGGCAGTGGTGATTGAAAGCGAGTGCAGTATAGTAAGCTAGTACCAGGCAAGTGTTCTGAACTTTCTCGAGATGTTGTATTAATTGATAGTCCTGTTTTATATTGCAAGTGCTTTGAAGCACTGAACCCTAAACCCTGATTCCAGTTATTGATCTTGAGCCGTAAACCTGATTCTTTCTAGACCATTGATTGTTGTATACCCAAATACGAACCTCAAATATACGATACTACTCCATAAATACATATAAACTAAATATCAAACACTAAACCAAATTGCTTGTACACTCAAACCATTGTATTTTATGCTTTGAAAGGCCAAATCCTTGAATCCTTGAAATATTATTTCCTTTGCTATCCAATTCTTTCACTACTTAGCATCCATGCTTTGAAAATTCCATATCGATCCTTATGCAGATTGAAACCATTTTCATTATTGAACGTCCAATGTTGTTAATGATTCTGTTTATTACTTATTACTGTTTATTCTGTTATTATGTTAGAATTGGATTGTTTTTATAAAATTGTGGACCAGATTCGTGGTCAGACCATATAATGGTCAAGTTAGGCCAATGTGTGCCTTGGATCCAGTAGTTAGAGCAGTGTTGTGTGCTTTGCTCGGGGTTAGTGCATGACTGATCAGCAGCCTAACCTTGGTTTTTAAAATGAAAATATAATTTCCAATTTTAAATCATAATCTATTGTTCACTTGATACCATAACCATTTTCACCTGATGATCATTATTCTCAGTTTTGTCATTGTGACTTGCTAAGCTAGTTAGCTCATTTGTGCGATGTTGTTTATGTTCTTTTCTAGTTAACAAGGAACTAGTTGGTACCAAGGATCCCCAGTCCAGCGCGAGAGCTAGGGGTTCAGGTTGATCGAGTTGAGCTAGTAGGCTTCTTTTGGAATAATTTAAGTTTGCAAAAGTTTGTAATATTGTTAATTACTCAGTTCTGAGTTGGAATAGTTGGGATTCAAATGTTTGTAATATAAGTAAGTATGTTTGGCTTGTGTGCATACTTTAACCTGTTGCGGTCCGTGGTAGTTGGTAAGTAGGGTCACTGCATATTATTATTATTATCTTTATTATTGTTATAAGCAGGTTATAATAGTATGTGTGTGTGTGGACCTCAAACTTCTGACCCGGGTTTGGAGGGCGCCACACTGCATACTCCTCTTGTGTCTCCTGTAAATGAACCAATACATATTGAAGACCCAGGCGCAAGTGCTGAGATTAATATTCACAAGCTGATTGTGCCTGAGGTTCTGTACTTGGAAGCTCCACCAGCTCAAATCACTCCACCAACAACCCCAATTCTGGATGCTGATTTTAATGAAGATATTCCTACTACACCTATTCTGAATCTGGATGATGAGAATCAGGTTTTAGGTGAGCATCAAGATTTGGCTGTTGATCAGAACTTAGTTGGAGATCAGCACTTAGAGGATGATGTTGAAGCCTCAATAGCCACTCATACTATTCTTTTATCAGAAGAAGCTGATGATGTTGATTCTATAAGTTCTGATGCTGCTAATGATGAAGTTACCGGTGAAGCTACTGTCACTGTAGATGCTGATGCAGCTGGTCTGTCTGGGCATGCATCTCTACAAGCTCCTTCAAAAGCTGATCTTGTTAAAAAGTTTGTTAGAGGAGATGCACCAGTAACTTGGAGTGAAACTCCTAGAGGAAGGGAGTGGACCAAGGAATGGAACAAAGTTGATTTCGTTCCTACTTTAAACATGCTTGCTGAGCACTTGGCAAAGGCTGATGCGATGCTAGTCAATGATGATTTCAAGACACAGCTCAGGGTTACTGCACTCAGTACAAGACACCTTCAAAGTCAACAATTTGTAACTCAGGCCAAGGTAGACAAGATTCAAGAATCCTTAAATCAGCAAGATATGGTTGCCAAGCTGGACAAGAAAAGGTTTTTCAAACCTACTTTTAACAGAATTGAGTACATTGAGAAAACTCAGGAGAAGTAACAGGCTCAGATTGATGACATTCTGAAGAATCAAGCTTCTCATCAAAATCAACTCAATGAGATCCAATCCTCAGTGGAATTGCTTGTCTCTCTTCTTTTACCTGCTGATGCCAAAAAGGGGGAGAAGGTAATTAAGTCCAAATGCAAACCTTTCAAAACACTGAAGGGAAAGGATGATGAAAAAGATGACCAGGGAAATTCTGGAATGGGTGGAGGTCATGGTCAAGGTAATGGTTTTTCATTAAGTAAAGGTGGAACTACAAGTCAAAGAACAAGTTCTGATACTGGGAGAAGAATAACTTCTGATACTGGTAAAAGGATAAGTTCTGATGAACATCTAGAACTTGATGAGGAAATTTCAAGACAGTTATTTCTGAAAGAAAATCCAGGAATGGACTTTGAGAGTCTAAAGGAAGAAGAAGCTAGACTTAAGTTAGAAAAAGTCAACTTCAAATCTGAAGCTTCTGTTGTTGAAAAGAAAATTCCTAAGGCTAAAGGCATTGTGATAAAAGAAAGGATAAATCCTGAGGCAACTAAGGCCAAATCACAAATGGAGATAGGTCTAAGGGAAAATAAAAAGTTGGTGAACCTGTAAAGGTTTATGTGCCTGCTATGGATGAAGAAATATCTGATGAAGATGTTAATCTTACTCTGATTTCAAGAAAGATTTCTCAAACAACCTCTGACATGGCTCAAGTTGTTCAGAGTCAAGATATAGTAAGTTCTGATATGACACTAAAGCAAGCAACCTCTGACATAGCTCAAGTTGGCTTGTTATCAGAAGATAAGTTAAAGGAAACCTCTGACATTGCTTATGTTAAACCTTCAAAGTTACTCCTACCAGGATTTACCAAAGCTAAACAGACTCAACCTTTGAAGACTGCAACAAGTGGTTTTGAAGCAAGAGTGGTTATAGGAAAAGAAGCAAGAGATAAATCTGGATTGGGTAGTGTTGATGAAAGAAGAATACAGAACACAACCAATGATCCAACTTCTTTAAGTGAACCATGTGTTGGAGCAACTCCTGAAAGATTGAATCAGCTTGAATCTGTACAGATGGTTTACCATACCTTCTTGAAAGAACACATCTTGTTATATTTTATCACAGATGGAAGGGTATACCATATTAGGCAGAATGTTGTACCACTGAAGTATTATGAGGAACTAGAACATGTTATATTCTTATTTTAAGTGAAGAACATATTAACAGGATGGTGCTGCAAATTATTTGAAGACTCAAATTCAGAGACAGAAGAAGCTTTATTCTGTGAAGTCTGACAGCACATACTGTCCCAAATACAGAGATCACAAGGGTGATATTGTCGAGATGAAGCCTAACTCTGATAAGATTATAACTACCTTTCTGGGTTATAAGGCTGTGGAATTCAATCTTGAGTCTGACAAGGCATATTTGATCAGACTAGATAAGGACATAAGGAAAGCTAGAATAAATGATCTCAGGGCTGCTATCTTTCAAATTGGTGAAGATACAGTTGAATTGAAGAATGCTAAAAGGAGGATGATTGATGAACTTAAATATCCTGAGAGATGTTTGTTAAAGAACTATCTCAGAACAACTCCTGACATCAAAGAGATCAGTAATTGAAGCCAAGTCAAGATCTACAACTGCTCAAATTTTGATGTGTATACAGACTGAAGCTGTTATCAGAAGTTAAAGATGGTAAAGCTACAAGGACTGTAAGTTGTAGTTATCTAGTCAAATTCTCATGCATTTGTACTTAATATTTTTGACATCATCAAATATCTATAAAACTTGTATATTATGCTAATTTACAAGTTAGGGGAGATTGTTAGATATATTTGATAATGTCATGTCTAATATGATTTGTGTTTAGTTTTCAGATCTTACTTAAACAGGACAAATCAATACTTAACTGGAAATCAACACTTATACTGAAGTCAGAACTTAAGTTGTCAGAACTTAAGTTATCAGGAGATATTTATCAGAAGATAATATCAGGACTTAAGGAGACTTTTAGATAATGAAGGCGGCTGATTGAAAGGAAAGAAGATCAAGATAAACGCAAGAAGAGATATGCATGAAGAAGGAATTCTATGAAGAATAGAATACTTGGAAGAAAAGATAACTAGTTGATATATTTTAGGAAGCAGAATTATATTCCATATCAATTAGTGATTATCTTGTAACTGTGTAGTATATAAACACAGACATAGGGTTTACACTATATGTGTTATCATTATCGAGAATAATATTCATTATAACCCTAGCAGCTCTCGTGATAAGTTGTTCATCACTGAGAGAGGACAGTTCCATATTGTAACAGAGTTTATTATATTGAATAAAATCTATTTTCTGTTACTTCAGTTCTTTAATTCGACTTGATTGTACTAAACACTATATTCAACCCCCTTCTACAGTGTGTGAGACCTAACATAGATTAGTGGTCGTTTTGTGTGAGGACTCAAATTGAAATCAGGTTGTAATAGTTAATAGTATTGGGATGTTCCAAACCCTAAACTGTAAGATCTTGGATTCAGTGTATTTATTTCCTTTTGTTAACTATTGTAATTATTCGTATAGTGTCTTTTGTTAAAGTTATGGTGTGACACCTGTAGGAAAAGTCTTTGAGTAACAAAACTCCTAAATGTTATGTTCTTTTAATAAGTAGTCTCACTACTTCTCACTGCACTAGTCTGATGACTTTTAAGAGTCAGAGTTGAAGGGTTTTTAGCACATAAACGCAGCGAAAACGTAAATTTAAATCTTAAAAAACCGAAACCCTCCGCAGGATCCATGCGAAAAATAATATTTAATTCGTAGTTCGGTATGTTTACCTTAAGAATCTTTACGTTAATGGAAAGATGGAGGTCTTTAATGGCGATCCAAAAATGATGAACGGAGATCCTTAGCAGCTGCTCCTCAAGTGTGAAGCACTCCACCGGTATCCACCAAGAAAATGATGTAATGGAGAAGGAGGAGGTGGAGAGAATTAGGGTTTTGTAAAATATTTAGGTTGAGGCAAAAATAGGGTTTATAATAGTATATTTATAGGCAAAATGTTCAGCTGAAAATTTTCCCATAAAATATTATTATTATTAACCCTTTATTATTCTCATTAATAATTAAAACACCATTTAATTATTAATCCTTTTTCTAAACACTTTAGAAATAATTCTCTCTCTTGATTTAATTTCCAAAAATTAAATTCTTAATTAATAATATTAAGAACCTTTTCTTAATTAATTTATAATCAATTAAATCTCATTTAATCAATTATTAAATTTGCCAATTAATTATTTATTTCATAAATAAATAATTATCAGCCATTATTAATTAATTCCTCCACCATTAAATCATTCTCTTTTATGGTGTGACCCTGTAGGTTCAATATTAAGCCGGTAGTAGAAATAAATAATAATAAAACTATTTTATCATTAGTTATATAAATTCTCTAATTCATTAAGTATGATTAATTAATTAATCATATTTATTCTACATCGTGAGGGATACTTCTGAGCATATCGCGACTATCCGGATAATACGAATTCACTACTTAGAATACCAAGAACCTATTCAGTGAGTAGTTACCGTACAATTAATTCCTTCTACCCTGCAATGTCACGATTAAATACAAGGCATGGAACTGGTGTCAAGCCTATCTTATTTAATCACTTGCTTTCCCATTCACTATGCTTAGTTCTATTTAATATAAATTAGAAACTCCTTTCTAATTTCATTTACTCTGGCCAGAGATTCTTGAACTAACATAGGTGGATCAGCATCGAACATTCTCTTCCTACACTGGAAGGGGTAGATCCTTTATTGATCATAGACTATCTTCATGTATAAATTCCTATATCCAGTAGAGCCCTTATAATTGTCCCTTGAGACTAGGAACTAAACCAAAGCATAGTTCAGTGTACATAAGATGACTATGATGACCTCAAGTCTAAGGATACTTGTACAACTATCACTATATGAACAACTGCTGATACGTGAGTGAACTCCATCAGTTGTTCAGCTGTGTGAGTCATGTTTAGTGAACTTATTCTATAATAAGCACCTACATACTAGCTATAGTGTTACCACACAAATGTCTATGAGAACAGACATCCTTCATAATGAAGCAAGCATAGTATGTATCGATCTTTGCGGATTATTAATTACCAGTTAGTAATCCTATGACCAAGAACTATTTAATTTTAGAGTTATCATCTTTTAGGTCTCATTATTATGATCTCATCACAATCCATAAAAAACTTTACTCTAAACTGTGGTATATCTTATTTAAACATTTAAATAGATAGAGCCCGCAATAAAAACAAAACAAGCCTTTTATTAATATCAATGAAATCAAAACAGATTACATAAAAGTTATTCCTAAATCCTCATACATGATTGGACTTAGGACATATCTCTTTCAATCTCCCACTTGTACTAAAGCCAATCACTCTGGTATCTAATACCCATCTTGTCTTTATGACGATCAAAGTGACTCTGAGAAAGTGGCTTTGTGAGTGGGTCTACTACGTTGTTATGTGTGTCAACTCTCTCGACATTGATATCTCCTCTTTCAACAATCTGAATTGCACCACCATTGAGAGTAAACACGTACCCTGACATGGATTTACTATCACTTTCTGATTTAAAACTAGAGTCAGTATAACCCTCTATTTTCAACTCAGATTCACCACCAAAAACAAGAAAAATGTCCTGAGTCCTTCGCAAGTACTTAAGGATGTTTTTCACTGCTTTCCAGTGGTCTTCACCTGGATTGGACTGATATCTGCTCGTCACACTAATTGAATAAGCAACATCAGGCCTTGTACATAACATTATGTACATGATAGATCCTATTGCTGAAGCATAAGGAATCTTACTCATACGCTCTCTTTCCTCAGGTGTCTTATGAGATATTTTTTCGGAAAGGGACACTCCATGGCTCATCGGTATGAGACCTCTTTTGGAGTTTTCCATGTTAAACCTTTTAAGCACTTTCTGGATGTATGTACCTTGGGTAAGACCTATCATTCTTCTAGATCTATCTCTATAGATCTTCATACCGAGAATGTAGGATGCTTCTCCCAAGTCCTTCATGGTGAAGTTCTTTGATAGCCATACTTTGACTGATTGTAGGATCGGTACATCATTTCCTATAAGAAGTATGTCATCCACATATAATACAAGAAACGTTACCGCGCTCCCACTAACCTTCTTGTAGACACATGGTTCATCTATGTTTTTGATAAAACCAAACTCTTTGATTGTCTCATCAAAACGGATGTTCCATCTACGAGAAGCTTGCCTTAAACCATGTATGGTTCGCAGCAGCTTACACACTAGGTGTTCATTTCCCTTGGAAAGAAAACCCTCTGGCTGTGTCATATACACTTCCTCCTCAAGTTCCCCATTGAGGAAGGCCGTTTTCACGTCCATTTTCCAGATCTCATAGTCGTAGTATGCAGCAATCGCAAGTAAAATCCGAATTGATTTTAACAAAGCTACAGGCGAAAAAGTTTCATCAAAGTCAATCCCTTGACTTTGTTTAAAGCCTTTTGCCACGAGCCTGGCCTTATTGGTCTCCACCTGACCATCTGCTCCAATCTTTCTTCTGTATACCCACTTGCACCCAATAGGCTTAACACCTTCAGGCGCCTCAACCAGAGTCCATACTTGGTTGGTATACATAGATTACATTTCGGATTTCATGGCACTATGCCATTTCTCTCAGTCAACATTACTCATAGCCTCATTATAGGTCACAGGGTCGTCATCATCAATAATTGACAACTCATTGTCATTCTCAATGACAAGGCCATAATACCTCTCAGGTTGGTGAGACACTCTCCCTGTCCTACGAATGGGCTGTTCCACAGAAGGTTGTTCAGTCTGAACAGGTGTTTCCACTTGATCCGTAGTAGTTTGTGCTTCTTGAACTTCATCAAGTTCAATTTTGCTCCCACTGTTTCCTTCAAGGATAAACTCCTTTTCCAAGAAGGTAGCATGTCTGGAGATAAATTCCCGATGATCGGTGTAAAAATAATACCCCAAAGTCTCTTTAGGATATCCCACAAAATTACATTTTACGGATCGAGATTTTAGCTTATCTGGGTCAACTTTCTTGACATAAGCTGGACATCCACAAATCTTAACGTGTTTAAGACTCGGTTTCCTTTCTTTCCATATATCATATGGTGTTTGAGGAACAGATTTGGAAGGCATCTTATTCAGTAAATTTGCTGAGGTTTCCAATGCATAAGCCCACAGGAATACTGGAAGATTCGCATAGCTCATCATGGACCGAACCATGTCTAACAAAGTTTGATTTCTCCTTTCAGATACCCCATTTAACTGTGGAGTATATGGAGGAGTCCACTGGGAGACTATACCATTTTCTTTGAGATAATCTAGAAACTCTCCATTCAAGTATTCACCACCTCGATCTGATCAAAGAGCTATAATACTGTGTTTAGTTTGTTTCTCCACTTCATGTTTATATTCTTTGAAATTTTCAAAGGCTTCAGACTTGTGTTTCATCAAATATACATATCCGGATCTAGATCTACCATATATGAAAGTAATGAAGTACGAAAATCCACCCATGGCTTGTGTAGACATTGATCCACATACATCTGTGTGTACCAATCCTAGCAAATCTGTAGCCCTCTCTCCATGTCCACTAAATGGAGATTTGGTCATTTTACCCAATAGACAAAACTCGCATGTAGGATATGATTCAAAATCAAAGGGGTCAAGTAACCCTTCCTTATGCAATGTCCGCAGTCTATTTTCACTAATATGACCTAGCCTATAGTGCCATAAATAGGTCAGATTTTCATCATCTCGTTTTCTTTTATTAGTTTGTTCAATCTGAAGTAAATCATGCCCTACGTCACATACATACAGACCATTATTTAAAATGCCACGTCCAAAAAATAACATTATATCTAAGGATAGAACATTCATTATTCTTAATAATAAATGAAAAACCATCCACATCCAACATAGGAATAGAAACAATATTCCTCACAATAGAGGGAACGTAATAACAATTATTCAAAATAATAGTCTTGCCCGTAGGCATATGTAAACTAAATGATCCTACAGATATGGCTGCAACCTTTGCTCCATTACCCATACGTAGAATCACCTCATCTTTTCAAGAGTCCTACTTCCCTTTAGTCCTTGCAACGAATTGCAAATATGAGAACCATAGGCGGTATCTAATACCCAAGTAGAAATTTGACCTAGTGACATATTAACTTCGATCATGAACATGCCTAAATCAGAAGCGATAGTCTTACTACCCTTCTTCTTCTTCAATTCTGCAAGGTAAACCTTGCAGTTCCTCTTCCAGTGCCCCAACTTGTTACAGTGAAAACAAACAGCTAAATTAGGACTAGTCAACTTGTGAGCATCTAGTATGCTCCGGAGTGATAGTGCAGAAGACATGACGAATATAGTAAATCTGTAAATGATAAATACATAACAACACTTAGGAAATATTCAATTTCATTTCAAAACACTATATAAATCGGGTCTTTATTCATAAGTGTCTCCCACTAGTTTATCTAATTTTTTTCAAACCCCTAAGTGAAAATTATGCATTCATAATGCTAGTGGGAATAGGGATCCTACATTCCATCACACAACCTCGGCTGTGGCACGAAACGTCATGTGATGTTCAATAGGCAGACAACTCTTGTCAATTACATCTTATGTTATTCCCTAATATAACTTTAGCCTCTTGAATAATTGAGTCATGGCTGTGGCACGACAAACTCAATATTCTAAGTCAAGTCTAACCCAACATTTTGTACAATTGAATCAGTCTCCAACGGCCCACGGCTGTAGCACGTACCGACCTATAGATTCTAATTCAATGTACACATCTCTATGTAATAGACAAGTATTTCTTATTTCAAAATCAAAGCCCTCGACTGTAGCACGAAACGACAATGATTTAAAAATAAGAACCACTTTCTACCATGTTGGGAGGCTATGACCGACACAAGCCCGTTGTGTCATTGGCCAATTACTACTTGATATTATTTAATTTTAGAGGGATTATATTACGTTACAATCATAATCATATTATAAAGAGATTCTTCCTTTTAAATTAAATATTTCAAATCAATAATCGATACTCAGATGATTCCCAGATCGGGTGGAGCATTGTCAAGAGGCGTCACTTAATAACCCTTTCTTACAGATAGAAATTTGTTGTTGACAGAATCATCCTTTCTCCCAAAATTGAAAATTCATATTCAATTACGTGTTTCATAAACACAAGAATCTCATGATCGTATTCATAATATTTATTGTTAAGGCAAGAAACAATTCCTATTCTAGATTTTCTAGAGCACGCCTTATATTGATTTAAATTCACCTAAATCTATCATCGCATGGTAAATATAGGCATATATCTCATATATAAAATTAAATAAACAAGTAAATGTAAAGTGCAATAAAGTAAATGTGTTTGGTTATGGCCCCATCCTATGTGATCTTTATCAAGCTCATGATAAAGATCAAGGTCAATTTAATATGGTGATGGAAATAAATACAACTACTTATTACATAAGTCTTCTTCTTTGTTTAGACTTCTTGTATGCCTCGTCTTCTTCTTTGTATCACCTCCATTGGATAGCCTTCTTGAGTCTTCAATTACATTATATGATTGAAAGTAAAACTAATCTAATGAACTTACAAGAATAACTCGAGTTACATTCGAGATTTATGATTACAAAGATTGACGACATACAAGTCGTATTTAAAACCAAAACCAAAACCATTACACTAAGGTCGAAAGGCCATAACCATCCACCATGCTCATACAACACATAAAAGCATGTTAAAACACATAATCTGATCTTAACATATTAATTATCCATGATCTAATCATAAAAAGAAAATATGACAAAAATCAGAAAAATCAGAACCAAATCAGAAAAATAAGAATCACTATTTACGGGCAGTAAACGACGTCAAATGCCTTACAGACGAGTCGTTGATAGCTTTATCTATCAGTTTTGTTTAGACGCTTGTTTACCTATGGAATAGGGTATTCGTTTGCGTAAATCGGACACCAGACCCAGATTTCAGCAAATCTGCAGCAGCCAATTCAGAATCCGTATCTAATATGATTCTCATAATTAAAACAAACATAAATCATGTATATATCAGTATATATACAGATTACATAATAATCTTATGATTATATAACTCACATGAATATCATATATTCAAAACCATACATATATAAGCATATTATATCAACATCAAATCATGGCGAATCACGTACATGCTCATATATCGAAAACAGTTAAACACATAAACGAATTAAAAACTTTTCGCAAGTATCTCTGATGCCATTGAAGGGTTTTTAGCACATAAATGCAGCGAAAACGTAAATTTAAATCTTAAAAAACCGAAACCCTCCGCAGGATCCATGCGAAAAATAATATTTAATTCGTAGTTCAGTATGTTTACCTTAAGAAGCTTTACGTTAATGGAAAGATGGAGGTCTTTAATGGCGATCCAAAAATGATGAACGGAGATCCTTAGCAGCTGCTCCTCAAGTGTGAAGCACTCCACCAGTATCCACCAAGAAAACAATGTAATGGAGAAGGAGGTGGAGAGAATTAGGGTTTTGTAAAAAATTTAGGTTGAGGCAAAAATAGGGTTTATAATAGTATATTTATGGCAAAATTTTCAGCTGAAAATTTTCCCATAAAATATTATTATTATTAACCCTTTATTATTCTCATTAATAATTAAAACACCTTTTAATTATTAATCCTTTTTCTAAACACTTTAGAAATAATTCTCTCTCTTGATTTAATTTCCAAAAATTAAATTCTTAATTAATAATATTAAGAACCTTTTCTTAATTAATTTATAATCAATTAAATCTCATTTAATCAATTATTAAATTTTCTAATTAATTATTTATTTCATAAATAAATATTTATCAGCCATTATTAATTAATTTCTCCACCATTAAATCATTCTCTTTTATGGTGTGACCTTGTAGGTTCAATATTAAGCCGGTAGTAGAAATAAATAATAATAAAACTATTTTATCATTATTTATATAAATTCTCTAATTCATTAAATATGATTAATTAATCATATTTATTCTACATCGTGAAGGATACTTCTCAGCATATCGCGATTATCCGGATAATACGAATTCACTGCTTAAAATACCAAGAACCTATTCAGTGAGTAGTTACCGTACAATTAATTCCTTCTACCCTGCAATGTCACGATTAAATACAAGGCATGGAACTTGTGTCAAGCCTATCTTATTTAATCACTTGCTTTCCCATTCACTATGCTTAGCTCTATTTACTGGGATATATGCCTATGTTTACCATGCGATGATAGATTTAGGTGAACTTAAATCAATATAAGGCGTGCTCTAGAAAATCTAGAATAGGAATCGTTTCTTGCCTTAACAATAAATATTATGAATACGATCATGAGATTCTTGTGTTTATGAAACACGTAATTGAATATGAATTTTCAATATTGAGAGAAAGGATGATTCTGTCAACAACAGATTTCTATCTGTAAGAAAGGGTTATTAAGTGACGTCTCTTGACAATGCTCCACCCGATCTGGGAATCATCTGATTATCGATTATTGATTTGAAATATTTAATTTAAAAGGAAGAATATCTTTATAATATAATTATAATTATAACGTAATATAATCCCTCTAAAATTAAATAATATCAAGTAGTAATTGGCCAATGACACAACGGGCTTGTGTGACGGCCTCAACCCCGGGGTCAGGGGCTGACGTCACCAAAAATATGATAAATTATAAAAAAAATACCAAATGAACTTTATTATAATACACGACCCCAACCAGGAGCCGAAACAGGTTCAAGTATTATTTAGGTTACAACACACACACACTAACTTATTCAAAACCAGACACTCTCCCTTATTACCGCAACTCATCAGACCTCGGGGCCTGATACAAACTACCTCAGAGGAGCCGGGACCGGAGGCTGACACTCTACGCTGACCTGGTCTTCTAGACATCTGCAATAAATAAATGCAAAACAAGCTGCAAAGGTGAGCAATCCATTGCCCAACAGTACCTCTATATGAATAATCAGTATCAGGATGTATAAAACAGTATAGGAACAGATATTAAACTGATATACGAAAAATCCGTAAAACAGGTATAAACTGGATATCAAAACTAGCATGCTTTGCAAAATAACATCATCTGTAGTGTGCTGTGTAAAAATACCAGAGTTCAAGTTTAGCATGTTATTTCTTTTCCAAAACCACTATCCATTGTTGGACCCATAAATCACCTGTCCCGTTACGGGGACTATAAACCACTTGTTCCGTTTCGGGAACCATTAAACCTTTATCAGATATATAAAAGAGGATGAATTCTAGGGATAGCTGATCAGTCTATCCCACCACAAATTTCATTCCGGAACTCAGAGACTAGCTAGGTCTCCGTCATGCTGGACTAAGCGGCCTACCAGTGCGCGCATCCGACTTAGCCTCTTACGCAACCATGCTGGGCCGTTACCTAATAATGGACCTCTTACGCCAACTAACCATCCAATATCTAATTTATTTTTATCTAGTTTCCAAAACCATTTACACCTATCTCCTTTTTAAACAATTACAGCACACATTCTAAAAATCCTTTTTTAATTTTTTAATCACAATCTAGAGATAGGCATTTTCAGAAGTTATTTTTTTCCCAAAACCTCGTTAAGTAAAACATATTTAAATACGGGGAATACGCAACTTAAAACATTCTGTTCCAGTACGTAATTTAAATCAACAACTATTCATATATACTGAACTGTAAAAGATTAATTCAGGGGTACTTGCCTTGCGAAGCTTTACACTAACTCTTAGCTTTACTCTAATTGACTTCAACTACTGGGTCCTTAGACTCGAACCTACGAAATCAAACCAACCTAGGTTAAACGACCGATTGTGCTTGACTTTTCCTCACTAATAATTATCTAACGATATAATTCCCGACTCGCATGCATATTAATAACAATAATATATACGTAATAATAGTGCACATAACAATCATGGGTTAATTTGTATTAAACGAGATATATGTACTTGATTTATAATTTAAGGAAATTTTTAGAAAAATTTGGACAGCGACTCTTCTATTTATAGGCCTACCCGTCGAAACATCAATCGACGTCAAATCCCAACACAACAATTCAAATCGCCACATAACTAAATTTTTAGTCCCGAAAACAATTTATACAACTCATTTTATTTATTAAAGTATTTAGGACTCAGAACAGGGTCATCACCGTCCACCGACCGCTCGTAACGAGTTATCGCGAACGGCGGTAAAATTTATTGGTGCCCGACATGAGTTGGGTTTCCGAATAAATTCCACCGATAAATTTATGAATCAATTCCGCCCGAAATTATATTTAATATCACGAAACTATTAAACATAATTTCTGCAAAAAATAGAAAATTGTGAATCAGTAAATAAGCAACAGGAGCAAGCATACACCCGAAATAAACACAGCACAAACACTGGCCACACGCGCGCGCAAGCTACCGCACGCGCGCGGCATTTCACCATGATACACACAGGAAAAACGCACACACACCTACACAATCACACATATATATATATATACAACTGTATATATATACCAAGAATCAGAATCGAAACTGAGGCCAAGTGACTGGAAAATCCAAGCAACAGCGACGGAGCAGGAAACAAGAGAACCGACGAGCAAGAAAAGGGAGATAAAGGAGAGAACAGAGAGAGAGGGTGTGAGAGAATTGAGAGAGAGAGAGTATCTGAGAGAGAGACAAAGAAGACGAGGTAAGGGGTGAAAGAAGGGGGGGTTGTTTGTTTATGTTTTTTTTACCAAAATTGTCAGCCAAGGACACGTATCAACAGGAATAGTGAGAAATTAACACGTCTCCCGGTCCTCTGCAAGTCTGATTCCATCCCGCTATTTATAATATAATGAATGATCGCGCCTCTAAATAAAAAATTTTAAACTTACCAAAACAGTGATAAAATGTCACTAATAATTCAAAGCTATTAAAAATAATTTTTGCATAATTTTTAACTTAATTTTGAATCGCACTTTATACCCGTAATTAATGATTAAACGAAACAATGTGCGGGTAAAACTAACTCCGAAAATTCCCAAAATAATTTTAAAAATTCTCAGAATAATACGAACTTAATAAATTATAAGTTTCATAATTATTGAAGATTTCCATAATTAAATATGGATTTTACCATTAAACATACTCAGAAAATCATTTATAAATAAATAATTAATGAAATATTGATTTCTCAATTTTATAAAGTCCTAAAAATAATTAGTGAAATTATAAAATCATAAAAACAATTTTAGAGACAATCCAAGTATTTATGAAAATAAAACTGCAATAATACCATTTTTAACAACGATACAAAATCATACAATTCATTAATTAACCACACAATTCAATTTCATACACTAGTAATCACATACACATAGTGACAGAGTAATAACCCACTGACTGAACTTACACAAATATTTTATTTAATTATTTATTCCATAATTACACATTTAAATAATAATAAATACGGGTCGTTATATTCTTCCCCCCTTTAAAAAGATTCTGTCCTCAGAATCTGACTTAACTAAACAAGTGAGGATATTTGTCAAACATATCTGATTCTAGTTCCCAGGTAGACTCTTCTACCCTAGGGTTTCTCCAAAGTATTTTAACTATAGGGATAATTTTATTTCTAAGTACACGCTCCTTACGATCTAATTTTTGGATTGGCTGCTCCACATAGGATAAATCTGATTGAAGCTCGATCGGTTCATATTCAATTACTTGATTCGAGGCAGGAATGTACGGCTTCAACATGGACACATGAAATACATTATGGATATGCTGCCACTGCGGGGGTAAAGCTATCTCGTATGCCACTTTTCCTATTTGCTTTAAAACTTCAAATGGTCCTATATATCTCGGACTCAGTTTACCTTTCTGACCGAATCGAATCAATCCCTTCCATGGAGAAACTTTTAGTAATACCAGTGATTCTGTTTCAAAACTTATATCCTTTTGATGTAAATCTGCATTCTTTTTCTGTCTATTCTGAGCGCCTTCCAATCTTGTCCGAATTAACACCACTCCTACTTTTGTCTGCTGCAAAAATTTAGGTCCTAACAGTTTCTTTTCTCCTACCTCATCCCAGTATAGAGGTGATCTGCACTTTCGTCCATATAAAGCTTCACAGGGTGGCATTCCAATGCTGGCGTGGTAACTGTTATTATAGGAAAATTCTATTAATGGTAAATGATCGACCCAACTTCCCTTGAAATCCAAAGCACATACCCTTACCATATCTTCGATCGTCTGAATCATTCTCTCACTTTGGCCATCAGTTTGAGGATGATAAGCGGTGCTCATATTTAATTTAGTTCCTAAACACTCTTGAAACTTTGTCCAAAACCTTGAATTAAATCTTGGATCTCGATCTGATACTATAGACACAGGTACCCCATGCTTGGCAACTATCTCATCTAAATATATTTTAACTAGCTTTTCCAGAGAATACTTTTCATTAATTGGGAGGAAATGCGCTGACTTGGTCAATCTATCAATGATCACCCAAATGGCATCGTGATTAGATCTTGTCCTCGGAAAGCCTACCACAAAATCCATTGCAATTTCTTCCCATTTCCACTGTGGAATTTCCAAAGGCTGCAACAATCCACTAGGCCTTTGGTGCTCTGCTTTTACTCTCTGACACACGTGACACTTGCTAACCCACTCCGCAATCTCTTTCTTCATTCCTGGCCACCAGAAGTGTTTCTTTAAATCTTGGTACATCTTCGTGCTACCGGGGTGAATAGAAAACCTAGAATTGTGCGCTTCATGCAATATTTCATTCTTCAGTTCTGCTACATTAGGAATCCAGATGCGAGAGGAAAACTTGTATAGACCGCAGTTATCTTTTTGAGTACATAATTCTTCTCCTATCAGATCTTCCAATTCTCATTCCATAACTCCTTCTTGACATCTTTTAATCTTTTCCGTTAATGCTGGCTGGAAAGTAATCTCGTATAGCGATTCCCGACCTTCACCTGATACTCGAATTTCGATTTCCATCTTTTCCAAAACCCGTGCTAATTCATTCGCGATACGGGCCATGTTTAATTTTTCTTTTCTACTAAGCGCATCAGCTACTACATTAGCCTTACCTGGGTGATAGTTAATTGAACAGTCATAGTCCTTAATCAACTCCAACCATCTCCTTTGTCTCATGTTTAAGTCCTTTTGGGTGAATATATACTTTAAGCTTTTATGATCCGTGTAGATATCACATTTCTCTCCGTACAAGTAATGACGCCATAGCTTCAAAGCAAACACTATAGCCGCCAACTCAAGATCATGAACTGGATATTTCTGCTCGTGGGGCTTTAACTGACTGGAAAGACTTGAAACTAACAGTCTGGTTCGATTCTCTTGGTTGGGGTTGATGTTGAAGCTATAACTGTTGTTGGATTTGTTGATGTTGTTGTTGTATAAATTGCTGTTGTTGTTGCTGCTGTTGTAGGAATTGTTGTTGCTGCTGCTGGAATTGTTCTTGCTGCTGAGCCATCTGATTAGACTGTTGGCGCAGCAAATCTAGTAATCCATCCATGACTGGGCCCCCTTCAGAGTTCCTGCTGGAGGAATTGGACGGGAAATTTTTCTTAGGAGGCATTCTCCTGAAACACAACAAAAAGGTTTTATATGAAAATTGTGCCCCCGGGTAGCAACAGTTTTATGCATCAGGAGAATGCGGTCACAATTAAATATTCCCTTCCTTGTTTATTTGAGGTCCACCCATGATGCATAACCAAATTCAACAATCCAGCAACAAATATAACAATAACAATAACAGCAATAACAAAAGTGCAATAAAATAAAACCAACAACCGTAACATCAGAAAATAATACAACAACAGTACAAATACGTCTAACAACTACAGTACAACACTCATAACATACTAAGTACACAACAAAATTGGCTGTCATAGCAGCCCTGCCTAATACAAGCTACAATACAAAGAAAACATACATAAGAAAAGCATCTACATAACTCCTGCAACTAACTCCGGGCTCTGTATCTCACTGCAACAAGTCTAATCTAGCCACTGCCACTGCCACTAATGGATCCTAACTTAAATACCAACCAGTTCACAAGATCCTGGTACTGAACAGCCCTAAACTCGGAGCTAATGAAACGGTCAATGGTCCGAGCTCTCTCTACTGCAGCCTGAGTCAAAGATCGAACTCTCTCCTGCACATCTGGGGAAGGGGCAGGAATACCCTGGAAAGGCCCGACCGGAATATGGTCAAGCTGAGCTGCTAACCCTGGGCTCTGCTCTCTAATCAAAGACTGGTTCACCGCTCGGTGAACATGGTAAGGGATCGGGGAGGATGCACCTGAAGGAACAGAGGGAGGAACAGGTGGTCTCGAGGTAGAGGAACTAGGACCACATCCTGGAGGGAAATCCTTAACAGCCGACACTGACCTTCGTACCCAGCGAGGACGGATACTAGGTCCTGACACATCTCCTGATACAACTGGAGGAACAGGTGGAGGAGGTATGGGAGTCTCCTCGGCTACAACATCCAAGGTCCGCTCAGAATCTGAATCATCTGAGTCTGACGGGTTTCCCCGAGAAGGAGAACTGGAGATCACTATAGGCCACTGTCAATCATAACAATATATAGGAAAGACATAAAAAGGTTAAGGAAAGTCTATTAAAATATTAATAGAAGCCAGGATAACGCCGTCGGAACCCTCGACTGACACTTAAGGTTTCTCCTCGACATGAGTTGTCGACTCACACTATATGACATACTTCCTACACCTTACTAACTCATCTCTTAACCTAAATTAGGGACTTGAACATGTGGCTCTGATACCAACTGTGACGGCCTCAACCCCGGGGTCAGGGGCTGACGTCACCAAAAATATGATAAATTATAACAAAACTACCAAATGAACTTTATTATAATACACGACCCCAACCAGGAGCCGAAACAGGTTCAAGTATTATTTAGGTTACAACACACACACACTAACTTATTCAAAACCAGACACTCTCCCTTATTACAGCAACTCATCAGACCTCAGGGCCTGATACAAACTACCTCAGAGGAGCCGGGACTGGAGGCTGACACTCTACACTGACCTGGTCTTCTAGACATCTGCAATAAATAAATGCAAAAGAAGCTGCAAGGGTGAGCAATCCATTGCCCAACAGTACCTCTATATGAATAATCAGTATCAGGATGTATAAAACAGTATAGGAACAGATATTAAACTGATATACGAAAAAAATTTATACAACTCATTTTATTTATAAAAGTATTTAGGACTCAGAATAGGGTCATCACCGTCCACCGTCCACTCGTAACGAGTCATCGCGAATGGCGGTAAAATTTATTGGTGCCCGACATGAGTTGGGTTTCCTAATAAATTCCATCGATAAATTTATGAATCAATTCCGCCCAAAATTATATTTAATATCACGAAACTATTCAACATAATTTCTGCAGGAAATAGAAATTTGTGAATCAGTAAATAAGTAACAGGAGCAAGCATACACCCGAAATTAACACAGCACAAACACTGGCCACACGCGCGCACACGCTACCGCACGCGCACGGCATTTCACCACGATACACACAGGCAAAACGCACACACACCTACACAATCACACACGTATATATATATATATATATATATATATATATATATATATAACTGTATATATATACCAAGAATCAGAATCGAAACCGAGGCCAAGTGACCGGAAAATCCAAGCAACAGCGACGGAGCAGGAAACAAAAGAACCGACGAGCAAGAAAGGGAGATAAAGGAGAGAACTGAGAGAGAGGGTGTGAGAGAATTGAGAGAGAGAGTATCTGAGAGAGAGACAAAGAAGACAGGGTAAGGGGTGAAAGAAGGGGGGTTGTTTGTTTATGTTTTTTTTACCAAAATTGTCAGCCAAGGACACATATCAACAGGAGTAGTGAGAAATTAACACATCTCCCGGTCCTCTGCAAGTCTGATTTCGTCCCGCTATTTACAATATAACGAATGATCGCGCCTCTAAATAAAAATTTTAAAACTTACCAAAACAGTGATAAAATGTCAAAAATAATTCAAATCTATTAAAAATAATTTTTGCATAATTTTTAACTTAATTTTGAATCGCACTTTATACCCGCAATTAATGATTAAACGAAATAATGCGCGGGTAAAACTAACTCCGAAAATTCCCAAAATAATTTTAAAATTCGCAGAATAATACGAACTTAATAAAATATAAGTTTCATAATTTTTGAAGATTTCCATAATTAAATATGGATTTTACCGTTAAACATACTCAGAAAATCATTTATAAATAAATAATTAATGAAATATTGATTTCTCAATTTTATAAAGTCCTAAAAATAATTAGTGAAATTATAAAGTCATAAAAACAATTTTAGAGACAATCCAAGTATTTATGAAAATAAAACTGCAATAATACCATTTTTAACAACGATACAAAATCATACAATTCATTAATTAACCACACAATTCAATTTCATACACTAGTAATCACATACACATAGTGACAGAGTAATAACCCACTGACTGAACCCACACAAATATTTTATTTAATTATTTATTCCATAATTACACATTTAAATAATAATAAATACGGGTCGTTATAGCTTGTGTCGGTCAAAGCCTTCCAACATGATAGAAAGTAGTTCTTATTTTTGAATCATTTTCGTTTCGTGCTACAGCCGAGGGCTTTGATTTCGAAATAAGAAATACTTGTCTATTACATAGAGATGTGTACATTGAATTAGAATCTAAAGGTCGGTACGTGCCACAGCCGTGGGCCGTTGGAGAGTGATTCAATTGTATAAAATGTTGGGTTAGACTTGACTTAAAATATTGAGTTTGTCGTGCCACAGCCGTGACTCAATTATTCAAGAGGCTAAAGTTATATTAGGGAATAACATAAGATGTAATTAACAAGAGTTATCTGCCTATTAAACATCACATGACGTTTCGTGCCACAGTCGAGGTTGTGTGATGAAATGTAGGATCCCTATTCCCACTAGCATTATGAATGCTTAATTTTCACTTAGGGGGTTGAATAAATTAGATATACTAGTGGGAGACACTTATGAATAAAGACCCGATTCATATAGTATTTTAAAATGAAATTGAATATTTGCTAAGTGTTGTTATGTGTTTATCATTTATAGATTTACTACATTCGTCATGTCTTCTGCACTATCACTCCGAAGCATACTAGATGCTCATAAGTTGACTGGTCCTAATTTAGCTGTTTGTTTTCACTGTAACAAGTTGGGGCACTGGAAGAGGAACTGCAAGGTTTACCTTGCAGTATTGAAGAAGAAGGGTAGTGAGACTACCGCTTCTGATTCAGGCATGTTCATGATCGAAGTTAATATGTCACTAGGTCAAATTTCTACTTGGGTATTAAATACTGCCTGTGGTTCTCATATTTGCAATTCGTTGCAAGGACTAAAGGGAAGTAGGACTCTTGAAAAAGATGAGGTGATTCTACGTATGGACAATAGAGCAAGGGTTGCGGCCATATCTGTAGGATCATTTAGTTTACATATGCCTATGGGCAAGACTATTATTTTGAATAATTGTTATTACGTTCCCTCTATTGTGAGGAATATTGTTTTTATTCCTTTATTGGATGTGGATGGTTTTTCATTTATTATTAAGAATAATGAATGCTCTATCCTTAGAGATAATGTTCATTTTGGACGTGGCATTTTAAATAATGGTCTGTATGTATGTGACGTAGAGCATGATTTACTTCAGATTGAACAAAGTAATAAAAGAAAATGAGATGATGAAAATCTGACCTATTTATGGCACTGTAGGCTAGGTCATATTAGTGAAAATAGACTGCGGACATTGCATAAGGAAGGGTTACTTGACCCCTTTGATTTTGAATCATATCCTACATGCGAGTCTTGTCTATTGGGTAAAATGACCAAATCTCCATTTAGTGGACATGGAGAGAGGGCTGCTGATTTGCTAGGATTGGTACACACAGATGTATGTGGACCAATGTCTACGCAAGCCATGGGTGGATTTTCGTACTTCATTACTTTCATAGATGATAGATCTAGATTCAGATATGTGTATTTGATGAAACACAAGTCTGAAGCCTTTGAAAAGTTCAAAGAATATAAACATGAAGTGGAGAAACAAACCAAACACAGTATTATAACTCTTCGATCAGATCGAGGTGGTGAATACTTGAATGGAGAGTTTCTAGATTATCTCAAAGAAAATGGTATAGTCTACCAGTGGACTCCTCCATATACTCCACAATTAAATGGGGTATCTGAAAGGAGAAATCGAACTTTGTTAGACATGGTTCGGTCTATGATGAGCTATGCGAATCTTCCAGTATTCCTATGGGGTTATGCATTGGAAACCTCAGCAAATTTACTGAATAAGGTGCCTTCCAAATCTGTTCCTCAAATACCATATGAGATATGGAAAGAAAGGAAACCGAGTCTTAAACACGTTAAGATTTGGGGATGTCCAGCTTATGTCAAGAAAGTTGACCCAGATAAGCTGGAATCTCGATCCGTAAAATGTAATTTTGTGGGATATCCTAAAGAGACTTTGGGGTATTACTTTTACACCGATCATCGGGTGTTTGTCTCCAGACATGCTACCTTCTTGGAAAAGGAGTTTATCCTTGAAGGAAACAGTGGGAGCAAAATTGAACTTGATGAAGTTCAAGAAGCACAAACTACTACGGATCAAGTGGAAACACCTGTTCATACTGAACAACCTTATGTGGAACAGCCCATTCGTAGGTCAGTGAGAGTGTCTCGCCAACCTGAGAGGTATTATGGCCTTGTCATTGAGAATGACAATGAGTTATCAATCATTGATGATGACGACCCTGTGACCTATAATGAGGCTATGAGTAGTGTTGACTCAGAGAAATGGCATAGTGCCATGAAATCCGAAATGGAATCTATGTATACCAACCAAGTATGGACTCTGGTTGAGGCGCCTGAAGGTGTTAAGCCTATTGGGTGCAAGTGGGTATACAAAAGAAAGATTGGAGCAGATGGCCAGGTGGAGACCTATAAGGCCAGGCTCGTGGCAAAAGGATTCAAACAAAGGCAAGGGATTGACTTTGATGAAACTTTTTCGCCTGTAGCCCTGTTAAAATCAATTCGGATTTTGCTTGCGATTGCTGCTTACTACGACTATGAGATCTGGCAAATGGACGTGAAAACAGCCTTTCTGAATGGGGAACTTGTGGAGGAAGTGTATATGACACAGCCAGAGGGTTTTCTTTCCAAGGGAAATGAACACTTAGTGTGTAAGCTTCTGCGAACCATATATGGTTTAAGGCAAGCTTCTCGTAGATGGAACATCCATTTTGATGAGACAATCAAAGAGTTTGGTTTTATCAAAAACATAGATGAACCATGTGTCTACAAGAAGGTTAGTGGGAGTGCGGTAACATTTTTTATATTGTATATGGATGACATACTTCTTATAGGAAATGATATACCGATGCTACAATCAGTCAAAGTATGGCTATTAAAGAACTTCACCATGAAGGACTTGGGAGAAGCATCCTACATTCTCGGTATGAAGATCTATTGAGATAGATCTAGAAGAATGATAGGTCTTACCCAGGGTACATACATTAAGAAGTGCTTAAAAGGTTTAGAATGGAAAACTCCAAAAGAGGTCTCATACCGATGAGCCATGGAGTGTCCCTTTCCGAAAAAAAAATGTCTCCTAAGATACCTGAGGAAAGAGAGCGTATGAGTAAGATTCCTTATGCTTCAGCAATAGGATCTATCATGTACGCGATGTTGTGTACAAGGCCTGATGTTTCTTATTCAATTAGTGTAACGAGCAGATATCAGTCCAATCCAGGTGAAGACCACTGGAAAGCAGTGAAAAACATCCTTAAGTACTTGCGAAGGACTCAGGACATTTTTCTTGTTTTTGGTGGTGAATCTGAGTTAAAAATAGAAGAGATGTCAACGTCGAGAGAGTTGACACACATAACAACGTAGCAGACCCACTCATAAAGCCACTTTCTCAGAATCACTTTGATCGTCATAAAGACAAGATGGGTATTAGATACCAGAGTGATTGGCTTTAGTACAAGTGGGAGATTGAAAGAGATATGTCCTAAGTCCAATCATGTATGAGGATTTAGGAATAACTTTTATGTAATCTGTTTTGATTTCATTGATATTAATAAAAGACTTGTTTTGTTTTTATTGCGGGTTCTATCTATTTAAATGTTTAAATAAGATATACCACAGTTTAGAGTAAAGCTTTTTATGGATTGTGATGAGATCGTAATAATGAGACCTAAAAGATGATAACTCTAAACTTAAATAGTTCCTGGTCATAGGATTACTAACTGGTAATTAATAATCCACAAAGATCGGTACATACTATGCTTGCTTCATTATGGAGGATGTCTGTTCTCAAAGACATTTGTGTGGTGACACTATAGCTAGTATGTAGGTGCTTATTATAGAATAAGTTCACTGAACATGACTCACATAGCTGAACAACTGATGGAGTTCACTCACGTGTCAGCAGTTGTTCACATAGTGATAATTGTACACGTATCCTTAGACTTGAGGTCATCATAGTCATCTTGTGTACACTGAACTATGTTTTGGTTTAGTTCTTAGTCTCAAGGGACAATTATAAGGGCTCTACTGGGTATAGGAATTTGTACACGAAGATAGTGTACGATCAATAAAGGATCTACCCCTTCCAGTATAGGAAGAGAATGTTCAATGCTGATCCACTTATGTTAGTTCAGGAATCTCTGGCCAGAGTGAATGAAATTAGAAAGGAGTTTCTAGTTTACATTAAATAGAACTAAGCATAGTGAATGGGAAAGCAAGTGATTAAATAAGATAGGCTTGACACAAGTTCCATGCCTTGTATTTAATCGTGACATTGCAGGGTAGAAGGAATTAATTGTACGATAACTACTCACTGAATAGGTTCTTGGTATTCTAAGCAGTGAATTCGTATTATCCGGATAGTCGCGATATGCTGAGAAGTATCCCTCACGATGTAGAATAAATATGATTAATTAATTAATCATATTTAATGAATTAGAGAATTTATATAAATAATGATAAAATAGTTTTATTATTATTTATTTCTACTACCGGCTTAATATTGAACCTACAGGGTCACACCATAAAAGAGAATGATTTAATGGTGGAGAAATTAATTTATAATGGCTGATAATTATTTATTTATGAAATAAATAATTAATTGGCAAATTTAATAATTGATTAAATGAGATTTAATTGATTATAAATTAATTAAGAAAAGGTTCTTAATATTATTAATTAAGAATTTAATTTTTGGAAATTAAATCAAGAGAGAGAATTATTTCTAAAGTGTTTAGAAAAAGGATTAATAATTAAAAGGTATTTTAATTATTAATGAGAATAATAAAGGGTTAATAATAATAATATTTTATGAGAAAATTTTTAGCTGAAAATTTTGCCTATAAATATACTATTATAAACCCTATTTTTGCCTCAACCTAAAAATTTTACAAAACCCTAATTCTCTCCACCTCCTCCTTCTCCATTACATCGTTTTATTGGTGGATACCGGTGGAGTGCTTCACACTTGAAGAGCAGCTGCTAAGGATCTCCGCTCGTGGTTCTTGGATCGCTATTAAAGACCTCCATCTTTCCATTAATGTAAAGCTTCTTAAGGTAAACATACTGAACTACGAATTAAATATTATTTTTCGCATGGATCCTGCGGAGGGTTTCGGTTTTTTTAAGATTTAAGTTTACGTTTTCGCTGTGTTTAGGTGCTAAAAACCCTTCAATATATATATATATATATATATATATATATATATATCTGGTGGATACATTCCAATCTACCAGAAAGTTTTAAAGACCTGAGTTTTTATTACTTTGTGTTTGATTTACTTAACTCTTTATTCCGTACTTTGTAAATCAAATAGTTAGATATAAATTGAGTTAGAACCATTTTTCATAAATCTCAAAAAGGAGGCATAATTACATTCAATCCCCCAATAACAAATGGTATTAGAGCAAGCTCTTGAAATACAAAGGGTTTAAAGATCACAATAAAATAGCAAGATGAACAAGAAGGATGTTGGAGTGAAGATTCCATATCTGGACAAAGACAATTATCACCACTGGAAGGTGAAGATTCACCTACATCTTCTTTCTCAAGATGAGGCCTATGTGGATTGCATAAAGAGAGGTCCTCATGTGCCAATGAGAGCTGCAATAGGCAATGAACCGTCTGTTCCCAAGCCTAGGCATGAATGGTCAGATCCTGATATTAAGCAAGTCAAGAAAGACAAGAAGACCATGAATATATTGTTCAATTGAGTTGATGGTGATATGTTTGATAACATCATTAACTGTAAAACATCCAAGGAGGTTTGGGACACAATTCAGATAATCTGTGATGGTACTGAGCAAGTAAGGGAGAATAAATTGCAGCTGCTAATTCAGTAATATGAGCACTTTCATTGTGAAGATAGTGAGTCTCTCACTGATATTTTTAGTAGGTTTCAAAAACTACTAAATGCTCTGAAGTTTCATGGAAGAGTCTATCACACAAAAGACTCCAATCTCAAGTTCTTTAGATCTCTTCCAAAGGAATGGAAATCAATGACAGTCTCATTGAGAAACTCTCAAGATTACAAGGAGTTTACTTTGGAGAGACTGTATGGCATCCTGAAAACTTATGAGTTTGAAATAGAGCAAGATGAGAGGATGGAGAAAGGAAGGAAGAAAGGAGGTTCCATAGCACTGGTTGCTGAGTTGGAAAAGGAGAAGGAGGTGAAGGACTGGAGATCATTTGAGCCAAGATGATATGGATGATATTGATGAACATCTTGCATTTCTTTCCAGAAGATTTTCCAAGCTCAAGTTCAAGAAGAACTTTGGAGCAGCTAAGCCAAGTAGAAACATGGTGGATAAATCAAAATTCAAATGTTTCAAATGTGGCTTGGCAGGGCATTTTGCCAGTGAGTGCAGAAAGTCAGATTCCAGCAAAAAGAAGTTTGAGCCCGTGGACTATAAATAGAAGTATTTTGAGTTGCTCAAGCAAAAGGAAAGGGCTTTCATTACACAAGAAAATGACTGGGCAGCAGATGGATTGGATGGGGATGAAGATGTCAGCTATGTCAAGCTAGCCCTAATGGCCAAGTATGATGAAACAGAAACAAGTTCTTCAAGAAATCAGGTAATTACCACTAACCTAGCACATTTATCTAAAGCTGAGTGTAATGATGCAATTAATGACATGTCTACAAAATTATATCATTTGCGTGTTACACTTAAGTCCCTCACTAAGGAAAATGTTAAAATAAAAGTAAATAATCTATTTTTAAGTGAGAGGAATAATGTGCTAGAGTCTCAGTTTATTTAATTTGAAAAATTAAGAATTGAATGTAAGATTGCTAAGGATGAATTAACTGATTCCTTGAAGAAAGAGGAGATTTTGAAGAAGCAACTTGAACGAGAACATGAAGTGATTAAAACATGGAAATCATCCAGAGATGTCCATGCTCAAATCACTAAAGTTTAAGGCATTGAGTCCTTTTGTGATGCAGCCTGGAAAAAGAGTAAGGAAAAGATGGAATCCAATTTGGTTGAAGGATTGCTAACAGATGTAGACTCGACGGATGATGAGAGTCATCCGTCGGATAATCAAAAGGATTATCCATCGAGTGACATAAATCTTCATCCGTCGGCTGTGAGCAAACCTGTGAGCAAAGCCAAACTTGCCAAGTTAAATGAAAAATATGGATCAGTTTCCAAAAACTTTGTTTCAGGAGAATCAAGTCAAGTGAAGAAGGAGAAGAAAGTGAATGTTGGTCATCTGTCCATCAAGCAATTGAATGACAGATTAGAAAAGATAGAGGTTAAAACAGAAATTAAAAAGAAAAACAATAGAAATGGGAAAGTAGGGATTAACAAACATAACAACTACACACCTGATAAATATGCTCCAAGAAAAATCTGTGTTAAGTGTGGTAGTGTTAGTCATTTGTCTGTTAACTGCAAACTTGCCATGCCTACTCCTATATATGTACCCTCTCATTTTCCCATCATGAATGCCATGCCTTCTATGCTTGTGAATGTTATGTCTGCTCAGAATATGAATGCGCAATTTTCTAATATGCCATTTGCACCTAATCCTTATTATGTTGCATTTAGCATGCCTTAATGGAATAACATGTTTGCAAACAACATGCCTTTTCCTGTTAATCAAAATTTGCATGATAATTCTGTTTTAATGACTGGTTTCAAAGGTCCAACTCAAATGACTAAGGATGAATCAGAAATTCCCAAGTCAAATGAGATCAAACCTAAGAAACCAAAGAAGAAAGCTAAAAAGGCAGGACCCAAGGAAACTTGGGTACCAAAATCAACTTGATTTGGTTTTATGTGTGCAGGGAAACAGAAAGAATCTTTGGTACCTGGATAGTGGTTGTTCAAGGCACATGACTAGAGATTCTACCCTGCTCACAGAGTTCAAGGAGAGAGTTGGCCCAAGTATTACCTTTGGAGATGACAGCAAGGGTTATACTGTGGGATATGGCTTGATTTCAAAAGACAAAGTCGTCATTGAGGAGGTTGCCCTAGTGGATGGTCTCAAGCATAATTTGCTGAGTATCAGCCAACTTTGTGATAAGGGCAATTCAGTAACCTTCAACTCAGAAGCCTGTGTTGTGACTAACAAAAGAAGCAACAAAATGGTTCTCACTGGTGTGAGAAGAGGAAATGTGTATCTAGCTGACTTCAATTCATCAAATGCAAAAACTATTACTTGACTTCTCAGTAAAGCAAGTCAAGATGAAAGTTGGCTGTGGCACAAGAAGTTATCCCATCTAAACTTCAAGACCATGAATGAGCTTGTCAAGAAAGAACTGGTTAGAGGCATTCCTCAACTGAAGTTTTCTAAGGATGGACTGTGTAATGCCTGCCAAAAGGGAAAGCAGATTAAAGCATCATTCAGAAAGAAGCTTGATTCAATAATTGAAGAACCTTTGCAATTGCTACACATGGATTTGTTTGGACCAGTCAATGTGTTGTCCATCTCAAGGAAAAGATTTTGTCTAGTAATTGTAGATGATTTCTCAAAGTTCTCTTGGACATATTTCCTAAAGTCCAAAGATGAGGCTAGTGAAATCATCATCAATCACATAAGGCAAGTCAACAATCATCCTGATTTCAAAGTAAGAAGAATCAGGAGTGACAATGGAGCCGAGTTCAAGAATTCTGTGATGAGATCATTTTGTGAAAAAAATGGGATAATGCATGAGTTTTTTGCAGCAAGAACTCCACAAAAAAATGGAGTGGTAGAAAGGAAAAATAGATCTCTTATTGAAGCTGCAAGGACAATGCTTGAAGAATCAAAGTTACCAACATATTTCTGGGATGAAGCTGTAAATACTGCCTGCTACTCTCAGAATATTTCTTTGGTGAATCAAGCGAAGTGCATGACACCATATCAATTGTTCAAGAACAAAAAACCAACTCTAAATTTTCTTCATGTCTTTGGCTGCAAATGTTATATCTTGAGAAATCAGACTGATCAACATGGGAAGTTTGATGCTAAAGCAGTTGAAGGAATTTTTGTTGGATATGCTGTGGGAAAAGCATATAGAGTCTACAATCTAAGAACCAACATTATTATGGAATCAATACATGTTGTGTTTGATGATAAAAAGATTGAAGGACTGCAAGATGAAGATTCTCATGAGAGTCTCAAATTTGATAATGAGGAGACAGTTAGTGATGACAGTGATGATGAAAGTGATCAGAAAACAATGGCAAAGGATAATGCAGAAAAATCTACTACTAATGAAGCACAAAATTTAACATCTATCGAGTTACAAAATGCTTCATCCGTCGGAAGGCAATCAGCCTCATCCGTCGGAACACAAAGTGCACCATCCGTCGGGTCTTCAAAAGAAGATGAAAGTCAGAATAGATCACTTGCAAAAAATTCTCCTTTCTTAAATCAAAGATTGACAAACTCAGGGGAAGTTTCTAATAATCAAAACTCAGTCACACATCAAGACAACAATGAGGCCTCTTCATCTACATCTAATCTACCTCAACAAAGGAAATGAACAAAAGATCACCCCTTTCAGCTCATCATTGGTGATGTGTCTTCTAGAGTTCAAACAAGGAGAGCAACTCAAGAAGAATGTTTATATAGAAGCTTCCTATCTAAGGAAGAACCAAAGAAGGTAGAAGAAGCTTTTTTGGATCCTGATTGGATTTTAGTTATGCAGGAGGAGCTAAACCAATTTGAAAGGAATAAAGTATGGAAGCTAGTACCCAAGCTAAAAGGAAAGAATCCAATTGACACCAAATGGGTATTCAGAAACAAGATGGATGAAAATGGCATAGTGGTCAGGAACAAAGCTAGATTGGTTGCTAAGGGCTATTGTCAATAAGAAGGAATAGATTTTGATGAAACTTTTGCTCCTGTTGCAAGACTTGAAGCCATCAGAATTTTCTTAGCCTATGCAGCTCATGCCAATTTCAAGGTCTATCAAATGGATGTCAAAATTACCTTTCTGAATGGAGATTTGGAGGAGGAAGTCTTTGTTAGTCAGCCTACTGGTTTTGAAGATCCAAATTTTTCCAATCATGTCTACTATCTTTTGAAAGCACTTTATGGACTGAAGCAAGCACCTAGAGCTTGGTATGACACTTTTTCAAAGTTTTTTTTTAAAAAATCACTTCACAAGAGGTACTGTTGATAAAACTTTATTCTTTAGAAATGTTAATGGCTCTAGTATACTTGTTCAAATTTATATAGATGATATTATATTTGGCTCTACAGATGAAAAACTTTGCAAAAAGTTTGCCAAATTGATGCAAAGCAAGTATGAAATGAGCATGATGGGAGAACTAACTTATTTTCTTAGTTTACAAGTTAAGCAAGTTAGTGATGGAATATTCATTAGTCAAACTAAATACATTCATGATCTTTTAAAGAAGTTTGATCTAATAGATTGCACATTTGCAAAAACTCTCATGGCCACTGCAACTAAGCTTGAATTAAACACTACTGAAAAGTCTGTGGATATTTCAAACTATAGGGGCATGGATGGCTCACTTCTATACTTAACAGCTAGTAGGACATATATTATGTTTTCTACTTGTCTTTGTGCCAGATTTCAAGCTGATCCTAGAGAATCCCACTTAGTAGCTATGAAGAGAATTTTCAAATATCTAAAGGGAACACCAAAACTTGGCATTTGGTACTCTAGAGATTCTGGTTTTGATCTAACTGGTTATTCAGATGTAGATTATGCAGGTTGTAAAATAGATAGAAAAATTACAACTGGAACCTGTCAATTTTTAGGGAACAAGCTTGTGTCCTGGTTCAGTAAAAAGCAAAACTCAGTTTCTACTTTTACAACTGAAGCTGAATATATTGTTGCTGGCAGTTGCTGTGCACGTATTTTATGGATGAAAAACCAATTGTTGGAGTATTGTCTGCAAGTGGACAGAATTCCCATTTTCTGTGATAACACAATTGTAATTGCCATCACTGAAAATCCAGTGCAACATTCAAGAACAAAGCACATAGACATCAAGTACCGCTTCATAAGGGAACATATGATGAATGGTACTATGGAACTGCATTTTGTTCCAAGTGAAAAGCAGCTTGCAGATATATTTACCAAGCCACTTGATGAATCCACCTTTCAAGGTTGGTAAGTGAATTAGGTATGCTCAATTTTTCTTGAATCATTTCAGTTATTTTGCAAGTTGTTATGCAGCAAGAAATTTAATTGATTTTTCTGTTTTGGATGAAATTTTGGCTGTCAAAACTTACATCCCGACAGATGCTCATTATCCATCGAGTTGGCTCATCCGTCAGAATATAATTTGTCTATAAAAATCAATTATTTTTCTGGAATATTTTATAACTCGACGGATAACTGTTTTATCTTCATCCGTCGAATTATCTCAATCCTAGCTGTTAATTCTCTGAACATTATTCATCGAGTATACTTACAGTTTGTAAGCATGACACGACGGATAAGTGACGGAATTTTTACAGTTTATTCATTTTTAAACGGCTAGTTTGGGCAATTTTTATTGGTCCTTTATTTCACTTTATTTTTTTTGTCAGTTTATTTCTTAGATAGTATAAAAGCTAAATTCTTTTTCATTCTTTTCTTTTATCATTCTCAAGATTCAATTTCTCTAACTTCTTTCTTCTCAAAAGCAAACTCTCTCTCTGCAAATTCCAAATCTCTAACAATGGCACCTGTAGTGAAAATCATGTCTCAAACCGGTTACATCTATGAGAAAAACAACTTCTCAGCTTTAGTAAACAAGGAGATTCAGCAATCTGGTGACTATCACAAAATGATGGATTTTGTGAAGAACTACAAACTCAACTATTCCATGCTGGAATCACCCACCATTTACTGTGAGGTTGTAGAGGAGATGTGGACAACTGTAGTGTATAACTCAACAGACAAGACCATCACTTTCACTCTAAAAGGTAAGCAGTTTTGCATAAACAGTGATATTATCAAAGCATGCTTTAGGATTCTTGATAATACTGTAACTGTTCCACACACAGACAGTGACATTTTTAACATGCTTAATTCTATGGGCTATGCACTCACTACCTCTAAGTTAAGTGAAATTAGAAAGTTGGGTTTTAGGAAAGAATGGAGTTATCTGTGTGATTTGGTAACTAAAGTGTTTTCTGGTAAGATTAGCAACATTGATTCTATCAATATATCCATGCTCAACATGCTTTATATGCTAGTTATTGATAAGTATTTCAATTTCAGTGACTTGGTTTTGTTTAAGTTAGGCTTTAAGTTAGGAGAACTTAATAAGAGAGGTAAAAGTGTCTACTATGTTAGATTCTTTATGATGCTTGCTAACCATCTTATTGAGAATATTGAGATTGAGAACCCAACCAACAAGCTGAATTGTTGGGTCCAAGAAAGAATGATTATTGCAGATTTAAATAGAGCAAATCATCATAAGGAGGTGCCCTTATTCTATTTTCCAGTAATGGAAAGACCTAAGGTAAGTGAGTTAATTTATTCTGTCTCTACTCTTCCAACCTCACACATTTCTTTGCCTTATAGTATAGCTATGGTATATGTGCCAATGACAAAATAGATGCCTACCCAAGCTGCCAAAATAAAAGTTCCAAAATCCAAAGCTAAGAAAGCCCCCTCTGATTTCTTTCAAAAGAAATCAGTTGTAAAATCTACTAAACCTAAAGAGGGGAGTGTGAAGGAGGGTAAGAAAGGTGAGGGAAAGGGTGAAAATCAAAGAAGCCCTAAGAATAAGGTTGGAGAGGTGAGTGTTTCCCAGCCTAGCCACACTACAGTTTTTCAAAAACTGTGGTGCTTAAAAAGGATTTAAGCTCATTACTAGTTGCATCCTCCCAAAAGGATGTGACTATTGAACAAAGCTCTCAGCCAAGAGCACAAGCCAAGAGGGTAAGAGACACAAGCTCACCCCAAACTCAAAAACCCTTGGGGATGCACTGGGCACGCACTTAGTGCAAACTGGTGCTAAAGACCCAGTCACTGCACCTTTTCAAAGTCAGGGTTATGTGGCTCCAATAAATATGGAGTCACAGTCAAGATCTCTCATAATTGAAGCACCTGATACACCAAATTCTCCCACACACTCACTGGATGTTAACATGATCAATACATCACTTCCAAATTCTCCATCTTTAACTCTCTTGGAGAAACCAAAAATCCAAGTAAGTGAGCATCATCTTTTAGATGATTTGTTGGCTAATTTACCATTCCTTTCTGAGACTGTTGAGACATCTGTGCCAAAATTTTCATCAATCTGCACAGAGTCTACAATAGTCTCCACTCCAAACTATTTCATTTCTACTATCCCGATGGATATTCATCATCCGTTTAGTAGTGATTATATCCCGATGGATAAGCTTAACAGCAGTCACCCGTCGGATAGCCATACTACTAACCCGATGGATATTCATCATCCGTCGGGTGTCTATACACAACTTCAAATTTCTTCAATTCTTACAAGTGCAGAAGACTTAGTAGTAGTGCAATCACTCTTAGGACTGAGGGAAGGGAGTGATTTGAGTGAGAGTGTAGGTTGCTCCCAGGAAAAAGTAGAGGAAAAGAGTGAATCAATGCAGTCCATTTCTTCAAGACTGGCAAAAGTGAGTGAGAGGAGTCCCACCTTAGATGGTAAAGGTGAGGGTGTGAGGGTATGAGGGTGGGAAGCCAATGGAGCCCTTTATGTAAAAACAGAGAGATCATGAGAGAAACGCAGGTACAGGAGTGATAAGGATGGAAATCATTGCAAATGAGTCAATGAGTGTCAATAAAGCAGAAAGGAAAAGACTAGCAAGCTGCTATAGACTCTATTTCCCTAGTTGCTGAGACATTTACTCACCCTGATACAGCTTACCAAACTCTAGCTGTACAGGGCAATGAGGAGGCTGAAAGTATGCTACAATTAGTGCACACTACACAATCTCTACAAAGAGCAAAAGATGCAATCACTGCCATGCCTTCCAACACTGGCAGTGATTTTGAATTGGCTGAAGATTCATTTGGAGATACTGGTAGGGATGATAAGGAAGACAACATGAGCATAGGGAGAGATGCTGACACTCCAGCCTGGATGCTAACAAAAGATTGTTCCTACTCACATCTCCAATCAACTCTATTCAAGTTGATCAATGACACCCAAGCAGCAATTCAATCATCTAATAATGCCAGCACAAAGAAGCTACTTACAGCTCACCTTGAAGCACTTCAACTACACAAAATCCAAGCTCTTCATCACAGTCAGAGTGTAGAAGAAATCAAACAAGAAATTTCTAAAGTAAAACAGGATTTCATAGCAAGGTTGGATGCTAGAATGCCTGGAACTACCATGACTGAAATAGCTCATAAGCTAAGGAAGGAAACTGATCTCAATAGAAAATTTGAGGCCATGGACTCAAGATTATCTGATGTAGAGAAGTCAATGGCCAAGATACTTACAAATCAAGAAACTCAAACTGCTCTCCTGCAACAGTTGGTGGCTGCTCAACTCCCCTCCACTCAACAACTTGATGCTAACAAAAAGGGGGAGAAAAGCTCAAGTAAGGGGGAGAAAAGTGCAAGTGAGGGGGAGCTACAGCTAAACATACAAGTCAGCAAAATTATTGTGCCAACAATTGCTTTCACAAAGCCACCAGCTCTGGACAGTATTCATATCATAAATTTAGTAGCAGCTGAGAAGGAATTGAAAGAAGAGTGGAGAAAGATAGATGCAGAGATTCAACACTAGTTTGGGCCAATTCAGAAACCAGATAAAGTCTTTAGTCATCACTCTCAAGTCATGAAAATCTCTATGAATTACATAAGTATGAACTATCTGGAAAATGGTCAAACTTCCTGCATCAAATCTCCAAAAGCAGATTTAATCATGAGGCCTAAAAGAAACTATCCAAAGTTTTAAGATAAGAATCATATGGATACTGTGTATGAGACACCTAGGCCAGATGAGAAGAAGTTGTTGGCAAGGTCAATTGCATTTTACAAGGATCCAGCAGATTCGGCACTTAAAAAGAGAATTGCAAAGATCTACATAAATGGTAAAGAAATATGTGTGGTGGCTGGACACCCTCGGTTTGTAGAAGCTAAAATGGAAGAGAAAGAGAGGATAAGGCAAGAAAAGAAGCAAGCTTCCTTAGATGCTAAGAAGCTCAAACAAAAGAAGGAGCAAGCTGCAATCTTAGCCAAACTTCAAGTTGTGAAGTCTATAACTGAGATCTCTGCACAACCATCTGTGATTGCTGAACCTCAAAATCAGAAAGTGCAAGATGAACCTCAACAAATAAAGAAACCAAGGTACAAGCAAAGAATCGAGAGAAAATTGGACTTTAGTGATGGGGAACATGAAGACTGTATTCCCAAGAAGCCTACAACTACAACTCAAACATCAAAACCCTCTGTGGTATTTGAAGAATTCAAAGTGGTAGATCCAACAAGGAATATTCATGGTGAGCCAATTATTCCAAAGGATGAGCCAGTAGACTGGGATAGTGTGCCAATTCCTGAGCTAAATTTACCCATTTTCAAGCCAAAGAAGACAAAGACAAGAGCAAGCAAGAAAGTGAAGCCTGCGATTCTCAAATCCAAGACCTCAATCAAAGCTAAATCTACAGTTAACAAGGGAGACATGATGTAGATATGTGACATCAAGGAGTTTTCTGACATAAACCTGTACTTAGATGAATTGGAAGAAGTTAGAGGAATTGATGCTTACAGACATCTCCCTGAAAGGCTGGTATTCATATACAAGGGAGGAAGAGAGTTCATATGGCCACTTCACAGGATTTTCCTAGAAAGCCAATTTGTGCAAATAAAAGTCTATTCTTCATTCAAAATGAATTATGGTTACAATGTAACTGCAAGAAGACTAGTTCTAAAGAAGATTGAGGAGCTGAGGAGTATTAAAGCCAAAGATGCACTTCCAAAAACTCTATATATTCCCTTCATAGGAAAGAGAGTGCATCTGAGGCCCTATTTGCTGATGGAATTCAAGGATGAAAAAGGAGTTAGAAGATTCTTCAGATTGGAGGACCAATTGAGTATCTCTAGCAATGAGACTCTTCTGGAATTGCAGGAAATGATAGATCTCTCAGAAGCTGGTGAACTTGAATTTCACAGACAACTCAGAATCAAATTAAAGAAAACAACAGAAGGCTTGAGAAGAAATCCAGACAATCAAGAAAATAAATTTATCTGCTCAGACTAGAGGAGCACCTTGATAACAATTGCGAGAAATTTCTTTGTGTACTTTGCATTGTTCAATTTTCAGCAATTTAAAGTACTTATCAGTTTTATCTACTATTTTTCAATCTGTGTTCTTATGATGTTTTATTATCATCAAGTTTCTTTTAATTTATGGCTACAATTCCAGTAGACATAAATTAGGGGAGATTGTTAGGAATATGTTATGTACTTGATGATAAGCTAAACAAAACACCTTAGTAGATTTGACTTAATGAATTTTGTAGCACCCGACGGATGATCAATTATAGTCCTGGCGGATGATTTAATATATTCCCGACGGAGGACTAATTGATATACACCGGGTGAGTAGCTTATATAAACAATAAGTACTGTAGCCCATTTATGCAAACAACTTTGTATAAATTCTGTAGTAGCTTATGAATCATGTAGACTGCTAGTAGATGTGCAGAATAGGTTGATTAAATGTAAATATAAGATGTCTTGTAATTCTTCACAAAGGAAATGGAGTTAAGTGATAAATGGCTACCCGACGGATGATCAACAAAGCTACCCAACCGATGATGAATAAAGCTACCCGACGGATAACAAGAATGTACCCGACGGATGATCAATCCAAATATCTGTTGACAGTGACAACATAGTCACATGCATCGAGTGTTTGCAAAAGAAATATGGCAGCCTATTTAGCAGGGTTTTGAGAACAAAGAAGCATTACCATATCCATGTTATTATAAAGATATTCAAAGATGCTGGGATAGAGTAGTGAAGTAACATGGAGTTAGACTTGATAGGCTTTATTTTATTATCTTTTCTTATTACCATGTAAATTTGGTGATATATAAACCAAGTGTATCTTGTCTTATTAGCAAGTAGAACAATAACTAACAAGACTAAGAAAATACATTCTCAGAGAAATATTTGTAAGCTGAATCCTATAGCATTATTCTGTAAGTTTAGTTGTTCATATTTGTAAGCAGTTGTGAGCTATTCAAGCTTCACATGGTTCTCACTTATTATATATATATATATATATATATATATATATCTGGTGGATACATTCTAATCCACCAGAAAGTTTTAAAGACCTGAGTTTTTATTACTTTGTGTTTGATTTACTTAACTCTTTATTCCGCACTTTGCAAATCAAACAGTTAGATATAAATTGAGTTAGAACCATTTTTCATAAATCTCAAAAAGGAGCCAGAATTACATTCAACCCCCCTTCTGTAATTCTTGTTATATTGTCCAAGAGTAGTCTCCTTTACTCTCTTTAAGCTTTGCTGTTGTAGGAACTTCTGACAGTTTTCCTTAGCAAATCTTCCTTAAGTCTGATATAACATGGTTGATGAGCTTCTGTGAAGACCAGTATTAGATGAAGTTCATCAGAATAGCCTTTGAAGCATCTTGGACATGAAAGGTTGTTCTATTCAAGTAGCAGTTCTGATTTAGTAAACACAAATATCCCCTTCATGAATTCTGAAGGTTTTAGATAAGCATGAGGATGTTGGTTTATTACATCATTCTCTTCTCAAACAAAAAAAGGAAGAACGTTTTATAAGGTATCTGTCCTTTTATAAAACAGGTTCCTTTCGAGAGTCACCTGAGTGGGTTTGTGTTTGTGTTTGTGTTGTTGTGCTTGGGTGAACTGCAGTTGGGTTGTGAAAGATGTATTATCTGCAACTTAGCACAAATGCCTGTTGAGTGATCCTTGGATCTCAGAAATCTTGTAATTAACAAGTTTCTTGTAATTATAGGCAAATTCAGAGAATTTTGCAAAAATTTGATTTTCAAAGATGTTTACATACAAAATTTAAGGAATTTAAACCAAAATCAAGAATAATTTTGGGTAATATTCTACTTTACTTATCCGTTGATATGTCTGATGCATCAGTTGAAACCAAAAGTGTTATCTATGTTTCGAGTGATTTGTCTGAGTTTACTGTTGTTGTCTTGAAGAGATTATGTTTAACATGTACGGTATTGAACATATATAACTTTATGATGTTTAGTTTGACATATGCAGTGTAATATATTCAGTTGCATGCAGTAATACAGGAAAGATGATAATCAGATAGATTGTAAACACATAGAAAATAAGAAACAAACAGCTTCGAAATAGAGAAGATGAAAGATTTTCATTAATATAGAAATAGAGTACAAGAAGATTTAGATTCCAACAAATAAACCCTAATCCTAACTACTCTAGTTTCTGCTTCTTCTCTGCTTCAATCTTCCTCGCCCTGCGTTGGTACGCTCTGGACATGAAGTGTGCAAGAGAAATGATTGTCTCTTGCAGCTCCAGAGCAGCAAGGCGTTCTGCTCAGCCACCACAGCACGTCTCTCATGTTCGAACGAGACTTCACCCTCGAAAAATAGAAAATTAATTTGAGCATCCCAAGAGAGTTTGTCAAAACTTCAAGGGGAACATCAAAAGGACTGCAAACTATCCCTTTGATACGGACACAAAGCTCAACAAGGTCATAGTAGACCCGATTATCAGCCAACTGAAAGGCTGGTTGATAGACGCCATTGATTAGCTTGTAGAAAACAGGAGCAGCCATTTGAGAGATTTGAACAAGATGAGGATTTGAAGTTAGGATGTTTCTTGAGAGAAAAAGTAGTGATGAATAATGAAGATAGAAGGATTTGAATTTATAGAAGGAGAAAAGAAACCAAGAGACACTTGAGTTGCCCGGTTAATAAGTTTAATAATCACACAAACATATTTTACGCGTACCTAGGCAGGTAAAAGTGACTAGCCTTTCTAGATTAACTATTCCCAATGCAAGTACTCAAGAACACTTATATAAAAGGTAACCCTTCCTAGCAGCAAAAATATTCCACTAGCTCACTAATCAAATCGAATACTCCGTACTGAGAAAGATTTATTTTGAATAAATTCAAAACACATATTTAGCACATAGTCAAATAAATTCAACTATTATCAGTATTCTCAAAACATCACATATAATATACTAGTCTACTTATATTAGACTAACATATTCCACATTTGATCAAAAATATGCATATAAGCACGTAAATGTGTCAATAAGTCTGAGTAATTATAGACAAAGCAAATGACTTAATGAACAATCTGAGATACGCATTGGGATTTATTCGAGAAGTCATTTTGAGCATTGTACACATATACGAGAAATTATTTTAGGTTCTTGATTAGAGAAGTAAAATAAGCTTATCGACATGTCTTATAATTACTCAGTTTGTCCAAAAAGGACTGATAGATTCTGAATTTTAATCAATATAAAATTAGAACATGTTTTATGTCAAAAGTATTTTGCTAAACATAATTTATGAATTAAATTATTCGAGTTTTTCATACTTTTTGCTTCTTTTGATCTGTTATTTATTAACTTCATATATTTAGGATATGAATTAAAAAATATACAGTTTACTTAGAATTTTGAAAGTTAAAATATGTATTGAGAAGTCTGGGTATTTATAGTAAAAATAAATGACTTGTCGAGAACTCAAAAATAGACGTTTGGAGTTTGTCTATCGAGAAGTCATTTTAAGAAATGAAGTACATATCGAGAAGTCATTTTAAATTACTCTTTTAGAGAACTCAAAATTGACTTATCGAGATGTCAAATAAATACCTAGTTTGTCCAAAAAGTGGACTGAATTAATTTCAACTTTTATTTGAATAAATTCAAAATAAAGTTAGAATAAATTTTCCAAAAGTATTTTACCAAAATAATTTATTAATTTAAATTATCTCAGTTCTGAGTTACTGATAAGTCAAAAATTATACTTGTAGAGAACTCTGTGAATAAACACTACTAGAGAACTCTACAAGGACTTATCGATAAGTCATTTTTAAGCCTATCGAGAAGTCACTTGAGAAGTTAGTAAATTGACTTATCGAGGACTCACTCGAGAAGTCCTAAAATGACTTATCGAGAAGCCAATTTTGACTTATCGAGAACTCAATTCTCTATATACTTTTGGTTTTTGTAATTCTGCCTTGTGTTAGTTTTACATATTAAGAATGTAAATTAGCAACTGAGCAGTTTACTTAGAATTTGAAGAATTCCAAGTTGCATTTGAATAACAAATATGCAGAGATTTCTGAAATATTCATAATTCATATTTCAGTTAATTTCCAATTAAATCAAATTAATTTTGATTTACTGGAGATTTATCTGCTGCAAAACATTAGATGAGTTTTTGCCTTAGGATGAAGAATTAAGCATTTCATTTTCACCTACAAGTCTAGTGAAAGTTGCTTCATCCAAAGTTTTAGTAAAAATGTCAGCTAATTATTTTTCTGTTGGTACAAAAATGAGCTCAATGGTACCATTTGTAGCATGTTCTCTAATAAAATGATACCTTACATCAATGTGTTTTATCCTAGAATGATTAACTGGATTAACTACTATAGATATAGCACTAGTATTGTCACACATAATAGGAATTTTGTGTAACACTAGGCCATAATTCATTAGCTGATTTCTAATTCAAAGCACTTGAGCACAACAACTTCCTGCAGCTATGTATTCAGCTTCAGCTATAGAAGTTGATACAGATTGTTGTTTCTTGCTATACCAGGATAAAAGTCTTTGTCCAATAAATTGACAGCTTCCACTAGTACTCTTTCTGTCAACCCTGCATCCAGTAAAATATGCATCTGTATAACTAACAGCTTCAAAACCGTTTCCCTTAAGATACCATAATCCCAAGTTTGGAGTTCCCTTCAAGTATCTGAAAATCCTCTTTACAGCCATCAAATGTGATTCTTTTGGATTGGCTTAAAATCTTGCACATAGACATATTGCAAACATGATATCTGGTCTACTTGTTGTTAAGTAAAGCAATGATTCAATCATCCCTCTATAGCTTTAGATATCTACACTTTTGCCCTTTTTATCTTCATCCAACTTTGTTGCAGTAGACATAGGTGTAGATGCAGGTGAACAATCAACCATACCAAACTTCTTCAATAGATCCTTGACATACTTAGTTTGGCTGATGAAGATACCATCACTTATTTGACTGACTTGAAGTCCAAGGAAGTAACTCAGTTCCCCCATCATACTCATTTCATATTCAGTTTGCATAAGCTTGGTTTGACAAAGCATTTCATTAGTAGAACCAAAGATGATATCATCCACATAAATCTGAACTAGAATCATATCATCACAATATTTCTTATAGAAGAGAGTCTTGTCTATGGTACCTCTAGTAAAACCATGCTTTAGTAGGAAATCTGACAGTGTGTCATACCAAGCTCTAGGTTCCGGTTTTAGTCCATATAGAGCCTTGAGTAACTTGTACACACAATTTGGAAATTCTGGATCTTCAAAGTTAGGTGGCGGTTGCACATAAACTTCTTCTTCTAGCTCACCATTCATAAAGGCACTTTTGACATCCATTTGATATAATTTAAAATTTGAATGTGCAACAAATGCTAGAAAGATTCTTATTGATTCAAGTCTTGCAGCTGGAGCAAAAGTCTCATCATAATCAATTCCTTATTCTTGTGAGTAGCCTTTTGCAACCAACCTTGCTTTGTTCCTGGTAACTACACCATTTTCATCCATCTTGTTCCTGAACACCCATTTTGTTCCAATAATGCTCCTATTCTTTGGTGCAGGAACTAACTTCCAAACTGTGCTTCTTTCAAACTGATTCAGCTCTTCCTATATGGAAGATATCCAATCAGGATCCATTAAAGCTTCATTAATTTTCTTTGGCTCTACTTGAGACAGAAAACAAGCATGTAGGCACTCATTAGCAGTTTCACTTCTAGTCCTCACTCAAGCAGTAGGATCACCAATAATTGCTTCTCTAGTGTGACTTCTATCCCACTTCCTTGTATGAGTTTGTTGACTTGTGCCTTCATCATCTTCTTCATTGTTGGTATGACTGCTAGTTCCTTCTTCTCTTTCTCCACCTGAGTTTGTGCTATCAAATTCAGGTATTTGAGATGAGCTTCCATCTTCATGATTTTCCTGTTGAGTATTCTCTTCATTTAATATCTGTTGTGCCTCAACTTCATCTTCCCCATCAGAATCACTGTCAATGTTGAGTTTTTCAAATGTAAGGGCTTCAGCTTCATTGTCATCAAGGCATTCCAAGCCTGGACACTTATCATCATCAAAGGTCACATATGTGCTCTCCATAATCTTCTTTTGATCAATCACATAAACTTCGTAGGCTGTTCTTTCTAGTGATATCCCAGAAAAATTGCTTCAAAAACCTTTGAGTAAAATTTTCCCACATATTCAGAGTAGTCTTTCAAAATGTAACACTTGCTTCTAAACATATGAAGATGCTTTACAATAGGCTTTCTTTTATACATGTTTGAGTAAGGTGATTTGCCATGTGCCTTGTTAATGAGATATCTATTCTGAGTGTAACATGCACTGTTAACAGCCTCTTCCCAGAAACTTGTTGGCAATTTGGCATCTTGCAGAATTGTCCTGGCAGCTTCAACTAATGTTCTATTCTTTCTCTCAACTACTTCATTTTGTTGAGGTGTTCTAGTAGCTGAGAATTCTTGAACAATGCCTTTGCCTTTGCAGAATTCACTCAATGTAGCATTTCTGAATTATGTTCCATTGTCACTTCTCGATCTTTCTACATAATTGTAATCTTCAGCCTGTTTTTCTATCTTCTTGATGTGCTCAATTATGATGTTTTCATCTTTATAGTACATGAACTCTTCCCAAGTGTATCTTGAGAAATCATCCAACATCACAAGTGCATATTTGTTCCTTAAAATTGATAAGACATTTACTGGCCCAAATAATTCCATGTGAATAAGTTGCAATGGTGCACTTATAGAATTCAAAGTTTTTGACTTGTGACTTGATCTTTTCATTTTTCCTTTCTAACAAGCTTCACAAACTTCAACTTGAGCAAACTCCAGTTTGGGAATGTCTCTTACTAACTCCTTTTTTACCAAGGTGTTAATTGCTTTGAAATTCAAGTGAGACAGCTTCTTATGCCATAGCTTGCTTTGTTCTTCTGATTCCTTGGTGTAGAGGCAACACATACCATCCTTATTTGTTGAGTCCAAGTCTGCAACAAACAAGCTTTCTTTCCTTGCTCCTTTCAGAGCAACTTCACCAGTTTTCTTGCTGATAAAAGTGCATTCTTCTTTGTTGAATAAAACTTCAAATCCTTTGTCTGCAAATTGGCTAACACTGAGAAGATTAACTTCAAGACCAGCTACTAATGCTACATCATCAATGACAACATTTTCAGAAACAATCTTGCCATATCCCATTGTGAATCCTTTGTTGTTGTCTCCAAAGGTCACCAAAGGGTCAGCTTTCTCCTCAAACTGTGATAGCAGGGCATTATCACCTGTCATATGCCTGGAACATCCACTGTCTATGATCCAGATGACTTTTTTCACCTTTCCCTGCACACAATGAGTTTTAAGTGTGTTTAGCAACCCAAGCAGTGTTGGCTACTTTCTTCTAGTTAACTGATTTTGCAGAAGTAGAATGAGTAGTTTTAGATAAAATAGAGTTCAATGATTGTTGTGCATTTTCCCTATCTGATGTAGACCCAATTTTTATTTCTTTAAAGTCTACTCTCAGTTTGTGGCAACTCTTCATCACTTTCAAGTTGCAAGGGATTAGAGATGCACAAAAAGCCTGGGCCCGAAAATCTGGCCCGGCCCGATCCGGTCAAAGCCCAGTCAAGCCCGACCCGATCCCCGGGCTTAGGGCCTCGACGGGCCCTATATTTTTAGGCAAAGCCCGCCCGGCCAGGTTAAAAGCCCGGACCGGTTAAAAGTCCGGACTTCGGCCCGACCCGGTCTTTGGCCCAACCCGATTAAAAGCCCGAAAAAACCCGGTTACAATCTGATTATTATAATATATTTTCATATATATTTATGAATTTATATTTACTATAAATATAAATAATACTTTAAACACGTATATATGTTAGGTCACACACACTGTAGAGGGGGTGAATACAGTGTATAATACAATCAAATTGAACTTTAATATCTTGAGTAACAGAAAACAAACTTTATTGAAACAATAAACTATGTTACAGTATGGAACTGTTACCTCTCAGTGATGAACAAATATCACGAGAGCTATTAGGGTTACAATGAATAATCTTCTCGAATATGATAACACTTGTAGTGTAAACCCTATGTCTGTGTTTATATACTACACAATTACAAGATAATCGCTAATTGATATGGAATATAATTCTGCTTCCTAAAATATATCAATCAGATATCTTTTCTTCTAAGTATTCCATTCTTCACGGAACTTCTTCTTCATGCATATCTCTTCTTATGTTTATCTCGATCTTCTTTCCTTTAATCAGCTACTTTCCTTATCTAATCGTCCTTCAGCACTTAAGTTCTGATATCCAACTTCTGATGATTATCTCCTGATAATATATGTACTGATATCCTTAAGTCCTGACTTCCAGTATAAGTACTGATTCCCAGTTAAGTACTGATTTGTCCTGTTAAGTAAGATCTGAAAACTAAACATAAATCATATTAGCCATGACATTATCAAATATATCTAACAATCTCCCCCAACTTGTAAATTAGCATAATATATAAGTTTAAAAGATATTTGATGATGTCAAAAATATTAAGTACAAATGCATGAGAATTAGACTAGATAACTACAACTTACAGTCCTTAAAGCTTTACCAATATTTAACTTCTGATAACAACTTCAGTCTGTACAAATATCATAATTTAAGCAGTTGTAGATCTTTGACTTGACTTCATCTCCTGATCTCTCTGATTTCAGGAGTTGTTCTGGGATAGTTCTTCAACAAACATCTCTCAGCATATCTAAGTTCATCAATCATTCTCCTTTTGGCATCTTTAAGCTCTGCAGTATCTTCACCAATTTGAAAGATTGCAGCCCTGAGATCATTAATCTTTGCTTTTCTTATATCCTGATCCAGTCTGATCAAATATGCTTTATCAGACTCAAGATTGAATTCCACAGCCCTGTACCCTAGAAAGGTAGTTATAATTTGAGCAGAATTGGGCTTCATTTCAACTATATCACCCTTGTGATCTCTGTACTTTGGAACATATATGATGCCAGACTTAATAGAATAAAGTCTTTTCTGTCTCTGAATCTGATCCTTCAAATAGTTTACAGCAGTTCTTGTCAATCTGTCATCCACTTGAAGTAAGAATAGTACATGCTCCAATTCTTCAAAATACTTCAATGGAATGGCATTTTGCCTTATATGATAAACCCTACCATCTGTCATGAAATACAACAAGATGTATTCTTTCAAGTAGGTATGATAAACCATTTGTACAGATTCCAGTTGATTCAATCTCTCAGGAGTTGCTCCAATACCTGGTTCACTCAAGGAAGTTGGATCATTGGTAGTGTTCTGTATTCTCCTTTCATCAGCACTTCCCAATCCAGTTTTATCTCTAGCTTCCTTTCCAGTAACTACTCTAGCTTCAAAACCACTTGCATTAGTCTTCAAAGGTTGAGTCTGTTTTGCTTTAGTGAATCCTGGTAGGAGTGTCTTTGGTCTATCTTCTGATATCAAGTTAACTTGAGCTATGTCAGAGGTTACTTGCTTCTTCTGAATATCAGAACTTACAGTTTCTTGACTCCGAACAACTTGAGCCATGTCAGAGGTTATTTTAAGAACTTTTCTTGAAGTCAGAGCAAGATCATCCTTTTCATCAGTAATTTCTTCATCCTTAGGAGGCACATAAACCTTGATAGGTTCACCAACCTTTTCTTTACACTTGGATCTTGGATCTATCTGCGGTTGTGATTTAGCCAATGTTGCTTCAGTATGTGTCCTTTCTTTGATCACAATGCCTTTGAGTTTTGGAAGTGACTTTTTACCAGAAGCTTCAGATTTAGATGTGACTTTCTATGATTTAAGTCTGGCTTCTTCTTCCATTAAACTCTCCAAGTCCATTCCTGGATTTTCCTGAAGAAATAACTGTCTTGACATTTCCTCATCAAGATCTAAAAGTTCATCAGAACTTATCCTTTTACCAGTAGCAGAACTTATTCTTTTCCCAGTATCAGAACTTGTCCTGTGACTTGTGATTTCAGCTTTTCTTGATGTGAAACCTCTACCTTGACTATGACCTCTACCCATTCCAGAGTTTCCTTGATCATCCTTTTCATCATCCTTCCCTTTCAGTGTCTTGTCAGTCTTGCATTTGGACTTAATTACTTTCTCCCCCTTTTTGGCATCAGCAGGTAGTAGAAGAGAGACAAGCAATTCCACTGAGGCTTGGATTTCAGTAAGTTGAGATTGCTGAGAAGCTTGATTTTTTAGAATATCATCAATCTGAGCTTGTTGTTTTTCTTGAGTCTTCTCAATAAAAGCAATCCTGTCAAAGGTAGGCTTGAAGAATTATTTCTTATCAATCTTGTGAACTTGATCTTGTTTGATAAATTCTTCCTGAATCTTGTGTAGCTCTGCGTGAGTAGTTGAATGAAGACCTTGTAGATGTTTAGTACTCAATGCAGTGACTCTAAGCTGGGTTTTGAAGTCATCAGAATTTAACATTTCATCAGCTTTAGTCAAGTGCTCAACAAGATGCTTTTCAGTTGGAACACAGGAAACTGAATTCCATTCCTTAGTCCACTCCTGTCCTGCAGGAGTTTCACTCCAAGGCACTGGTGCTTCTCCGGTAACAAACTTCTTAACAAGTTCAGACTTAAGAATAGTTTGTTGAGGAGCATGTCCTGAAGAACCTGCTTCATCAGCATCTGCAATTGGAGCAGCATCACCAGTATCTCCAGCATTTGCAGCATCAGAACTTATAGAATCAGTATCCTTTGATAAAACAACAGTGTGAGTAGCAATGGAGGCTTCAGCATCCTCTAATTGCTGATCTGGTTCTACGTTCTGATCAACAGCCATATCCTGATGCTCACCTAAAGTCTGATCATCAGCATCTAGATGCAGAGAAGGTGTTGTAGATAACTCTGGAGTTTGAACAACATCAGTAACAGGTGTTGTTGAAGGATTAGTTGCTGTTGGAGCTTCTAAGAGAATTACTTCTGGCATAACCAAGTTTTGAACATCAATATCAGCACTTGTGCCTGGATCAACAGGAGATACAGATGGTGTGTTGACCTTTTCAGAAACAGCTTCCTTAGATGGAGTTGATGGAGAAGAAGTAACTTTAGCAAATTCCTTTTCTTGTGAGATCAGAGATTCCTGATCCCCTTCCTTAGCTGCTTCCTCTTCATCATCTGAAACTAGCCTATTTGCCCTCTGTTTCTTGTATCTCTTTGTAGATTTGGATTCCTTGGGAGTTTCAGGAACTGTCATTCTTCTAAGCCTCTTGAGAAGCCTAGATCCCCCAATTCCAGAATCCTTCTGAGAAGTCTCTTTCTCAGCTTCATTAACAACAGGTTCTGAAAAAGGAACCTGTTCCTCAGTATCAGATTCATCTCTCAAAGCAATCCTCCTTCTCTTTTGAGGTGTTTGAGGAAGAGTCTTTGTCCTCTTAGGTTTGGAAGATGAAGGCTTGATAGTAGGTACTGAGGAATGAGATTCTGATGGTTGAACATCAGGATAGAGTGCAGTGTACTTAACAGGGTCATAGATGATTAAGGCTTGTTTGACAGATAGAGGTATTAAGAGGGGTCTTAACACAGCCTTCTTATTATCAGTAGATAATAAATCAGTGAAAGCTCTTTTAGCTAGTCTGAAGGATGGAATTAAATCACCAAAACTTTGGGGCTGATTACAACAGAACCTATGAATAAGCTGACAAAATCTGGCAAAATATACAGTATTTCGATCTTCTGTCATCCTATCCCCAATAAAACCTAAGACAACACTTGCATAATCAAAATCAGTGTGATTTATAAGAGCATACCCGATTTGTTGGCTGAATATGGGAATTGCATCGAAATTTGAGCATTTGTTAGCAAAAGCCTTGGTAATGCAGTCAAAGAAGAAACTCCATTCCCTCCTTATGAAAGATCTCTTCAACTTGCCAAGCTTTGCCAATGTTCCCTCATATCCTAGACTGGCCATCATGTTCTGAAGAACTGGTTCGTCAACAGTGGAATAAACACAGTTCTCAGGTAGCTGCAGTGCTTGTCAAATCGTAGACAAAGTCACAGCATACTCATTTTCTCCTGATGAAAAGATAATACTCGGGGACCCTTGAGCACCACCATTATCATATACTCCACTCCTCCAGAACTCCAGTACTTGAACTCCAGAGACTGATTCAGGCTCAGTTAGAGCGTACCCAATATCAGAACTAGTGAGAAAATCCTGAATGAAATGAAGTTCAGAGGGTGCCTCTGACGTGTTAAGTATAGCAGAGAAGTTATTAGGAACAAACTTTGCTCCATGGAAAATTATGTCCTTGGGTGCCATTGAAATTTAAGAGAAATGCGGTTGCCTGTATTGTGTTTGAGAAAATGTCTATATGAAAAATCGTCAGTATATGAGAAAGAAGAAAAGTAAAGAGAGAGAGATAAAAGAGAAAAGTAAATAAAAGATTTGACAATCTTTTCTCTCTGTTACTTATACACAAAAAGTAACCGTTGGGACACCTGTCAGACATGCAGTAATAACGGATAGTTACTGGGCTCGAGAAAACAGTAATCATTACTTACCCACTTGCCGTTTTTCAAGGAAAACCCGTTCCACTTACCCATATTTTCCATTAATCAAGGTAAAACAGTTTTAATTCAAAAATGAAACCGTTCCCACTTATTTAACTATTTTTCACTGCAACATTAATATTCTGAATATAAATCAAGTGAAAATGACCAAGATAAATCAGATGAGTAAGTACTGATAAAGTAAAATCATAACTTAAATTAAAATAGAATTTATATGGTCGTCAGAATATGAATATTTATCAGGATTTATCAATGCATTACAAAATAACTTAGAGACAAAATCTTGAAACAAAAACAAATTTCATTAATATATCAAGTGAATACATTCATGAAATTGAAATTACATCAGTACTAGTACAAGATTTCCCTAAGCTGCTAAACCTAACGTCAATAACCTTAGTCCTAACTCAAGAAGCAGGGCAAGGCTGATGATGAAGAAAAACAGGTAGAAGAAAATAAATCATTTCTTCTTCCTACTCTCGACAAACAGAATGGCGAGTCGAATGATTCGCTCTTGCTGGCGGAGAGCTTCCAGCCTTTCCTCCTCCAATCGCTCCAGATGGCGATGGTAATCCATATAGAAGAACAGGAGATGGGTGAGTACCTCCTGTGGGACAGAGTCCCATATCTCATCAGGAATGGCAGTGACGTGCCATTCCTGCTGCCAATCGGCACAACTTAGCTCCATATTGAAGGTTTCGTAGTTCAAAAACATGTTGTATCTGACCATGGTGTTTTTGAAAGAAAAAGTATGAAGGTAAGGTGAGGTTGGGAGAAAAGATTTGATGGGAAGGCTGATGTGAAATGGTTGCTTATATAGGCAAGAGAATGCCAGGAGACGCAAAGGAATTTAATGCTGACAGGTAGAATTAATTCTACCTGTCAGCATTCAAAAACATGTTGTATCTGACCATGGTGTTTTTGAAAGAAAAAGTATGAAGGTAAGGTGAGGTTGGGAGAAAAGATTTGATGGGAAGGCTGATGTGAAATGGTTGCTTATATAAGCAAGAGAATGCCAGGAGACGCAAAGGAATTTAATGCTGACAGGTAGAATTAATTCTACCTCGTCTTCCCAGACTTGGAAAAAGAAAAACATTCATTGGAAAGAGAAAACATGGTTTAATGCGCACAAGAAGCAAGTAAAAGTTGACTGTTCAAGTACGAATACCATTAACCCTATCCATAGTGACTATTAATCTTCCACTTCAACATATTCTAGTTTGAACCGAGACTGTTATCAAATTTTATCCACAGATAAGTCAAGTAAAGAATTAGACTGTAATATCAGAACTTAGACTTATATCAGAACTTAACAGTCATCAGAACATAATTTCTTAACTCGAAAAAGGAATGCCTATCTTAGTAAGTCCTCATACAAGTTCTGAGTTATATTCTTCAGAACTTAATCATCAGAACATGCAACCAGAACTTGTCCTCAGAATTCGTGCAAAGTGACACAATGACTGTTTATCTAAAATAACATAGATCACCACAGTAATTTTCATCATTCATATGGAGTGATTAGTGTGTGCATTAAGCTAAATGTCAGACAAAGAGTAAAGTCTGATTCACTTCAGTATATCTTAGAAATAAGGCATAACTAAAACTTTGCTAAAGAGCTGTCATTATTCTGTAACCTACTGTTGAATGAGTTCATACTTGAGTCCACCTCAACTATTTTGTGCTAATTTTATGCATCTTTTTAAATTCCATTTCACAGTGGCTTCTCAGTATAAGTGAGTCACGACTGCTTATCAGAATTTATGCTATTATTAGAGTATTTCTCCAGTAATCATAGAGTGTGAAAAGTCACCAAGAAAATATTTTGCTTTTCTAATGCATATTTACTTAATACCAGCAATGCACTTGGGTCGTCCCTTCCACATTTTTACTCTAGATCTCAAAGGAGTACCTGATTTTATTCTTTGATCCTTTTGCTTTTTCTTTTGCTAAGTGAGGTTTATCAGCATTTAGTGCATTCAGCAGATTTACTAGTATCAGAACTTAACAGATGAGTAGCATTATTATAATTTATAACTTAGTAATAAGATAAACAAAGTAAACTCAACTAAGCTCAATTATCAGAATTTTCTTGTGTCAATAGATTTCCACAGAAATAATTACTTCTTACATGGGATCATTTGTTTATTGAAGACTACTAGGTCAACATCTAGCACAGTTATCCTCATAGGATTGAATAGTTACTTAAACAGACATATCACTTATCAGAGTTTAGAAACATATATCAGACAACAGTCAGTACTTAAACACATTTGTCAATTAAGCACAGAATACATAAAGAGATTAAATTCTGTAAATACTGATCATAAAGTCTGATATAACAGAACATGACTAAGCAGATTTAGAGAAAGAACCTGAAAGCATTCCAAGTTCATTTACCAATCTTGTAAAATTGGCTTCACACAATGCTTTTATGAAGATATCTGCTAGTTGTTGATCTGTTAGAACAAAGTGCAATTCCACTGTACCTTCATCCACATGTTCCCTTATGAAGTGGTACCTGATGCTGATGTGATTTATCATGGAGTGTTGAACTGGATTACCTGTCATAGCAATAGAACTTTGATTATCACAGTAAATAGGGATTTTGAAATATGTTAACCCATAATCCAGTAACTGATTCTTCATCCAAAGAATCTGTGCACAACAGCTTCCTGCAGCAATATACTCTACTTCTGCAGTTGATGTGGAAATTGACTTTTGTTTCTTGCTGAACCAAGAAACCAATCTGCCTCCAAGAAATTGGCAGCTTCCACTTGTGTTTTTCCTGTCAATTTTGCAACCTGCAAAATCTGCATCTGAGTAACCTCTTAGTTTAAAATCTGATTCTCTAGGATACCACAATCCCAGATCAGCTGTTCCTTTAAGATACTTAAAAATTCTTTTCACAGCTGTTAAGTGACGTTCTCTTGGATCTGCTTAAAATCTTGCACAGAGACAGGTAGCATACATGATATCAGGTCTACTAGCAGTTAGATAGAGTAGAGAGCCAATCATACCTCTGTAATCAGTAATATCTACTGATTTACCAGTATCCTTATCCAGTTTTGTTGCAGTGGCCATGGGAGTGGATGTACTTGAACAATCTTGCATTCCAAATTTCTTCAGCAAGTTTTTAGTGTACTTAGTTTGACAAACAAAAGTGCCTTCTTCATTCTTCTTGACTTGAAGACCCAGAAAAAAGCTAAGTTCCCCCATCATACTCATCTGATACCTTGACTGCATCAGTTTGGCAAACTTCTTGCAAAGTCTGTCATTTGTAGACCCAAAAATGATATCATCAACATAAATCTGGACCAGAAGTAAGTCTTTTCCATGGTTGAGGTAGAACAGTATTTTGTCTATTGTTCCTATGTTTAATCCACTTTCCAGAAGAAACTGAGCTAAAGTCTCATACTATGCTCTAGGAGCTTGCTTAAGTCCATAAAGTGCTTTATCAAGCCTGTAGACATAATCTGGATGTTTGGAGTCTACAAAGCCTGGAGGTTGTTCAACATATACTTCCTCCCCCAATTCTCCATTGAAAAAAGCACTTTTCACATCCATTTGAAAGACAGTAAACTTTTTGTGAGCATCATAAGCCAAAAATATCCTTATGGCTTCTAATCTAGCAACTGGTGCAAATGTTTCATCATAATCAATTCCCTCATGTTGAGAATATCCTTTTGCAACCAGCCTTGCCTTATTCCTTGTAATTATGCCATCACTCTCAGTTTTGTTATTGAATACCCACTTTATACCAACAACAGATCTATTCTTTGGTCTTGGCACTAGGGTCCAGACTTTGTTTCTTTCAAATTCATGTAACTCTTCCTGCATTGCTTGCACCCAATCAGCATCTTGAAGAGCTTCTTCCACTTTTTTTGGCTCAGTCTGAGAGAGAAAAGAATTGTAAAGACATTTGTTTGAAGTACCTGTTCTAGTTCTGACACCTGCATCAGGATTTCCAATTATCAAATCAGGTGTATGTGATTTTGTCCACTTCCTTGCAGATGGAAGGTTTTCTCTAGAACTGGATGCTCCCCCATGATCCATGTTGTCTTCATTTTCATTTTCTGATGCTCCCCCTGAAACTATGCTCTCTGAGTTGGATTCTTCAGAATTTAGATTTTCAGCACTGTTAGAACTTGGCTTATCAGAACTTGAAGATCCAGACATATGTTCTGATGTTTCTTGAGATGTGGTAAGATCTTGAGTATGCTCCCCCTGCACAGGTGCATCTTCCTTTGGCGTAGTCACCACAGTTTCAATAACATCAGAGTTTAATCCATCAGAATTTACAGTATAAGGACTTAGACTGTCAGGATTTTCAACATCAGAATTTGAGTCTTCATTTTCAAATCTCAGCTGATCATGGTCAATAAAATCTTCAAGACCAGTAATCTTCTTGTCATCAAAGGAGACATTGATAGATTCCATGACCACTTTTGTTCTCAAATTATAGACTCTGAAGGCTTTTATGGAAAGTGGATATCCAACAAAGATTCCTTCATCAGCTTTTAGATCAAACTTGGATAGCTGTTCAGGATGAGTCTTGAGAACAAAACACTTGCATCCAAATACATGAAAGTACTTCAGATTTGGCTTCTTTTTCTTCACCATCTCATATGGTGTTTTTCCTTGCTTGTTAATGAGTGTTGCATTTTGAGTAAAACAAGCAGTCTGCACAGCTTCAGCCCAGAAATAGGTTGAAAGCTTTGCTTCTTCAAGCATTGTACGTGCAGCTTCAATGAGAGTTCTATTCTTCCTTTCAACAACTCCATTTTGCTGTGGAGTTCCAGGAGCAGAAAATTCCTGCTTTATTCCATGGTTTTTGCAGAACTCTTCCATTATCAAATTCTTGAACTCAGTGCCATTATCACTCCTTAAGGTTTTCACAGAATCTTTGACCAATTTATCCAGATGTTTGACATGATCAATCAAGATAGATGCAGTTTCATTTTTTGTGTGCAAGAAATACACCCATGTGTATTTAGTGAACTCATCCACTATGACCAATGCATATTTCTTCTTTGCAATAGACATGACATTTACTAGACCAAATAGATCAACATGTAGTAGATGATAAGGCTCAAGAATTGATGATTCAGTCTTTCTCTTGAATGAAGATTTTCTTTGTTTGTCCTTCTGACAAGAATCACAAAGGCCATCAGGAGCAAATACTGACTTTGGCAGTCCTCTCACAAGATCTTTCTTTACCAGTTCATTTATGTTCTTGAAATTTAAATGAGAGAGTTTCTTGTGCCAATTTCAGCTTTCTTCAATTGATGCTCTACTCATCAGACAGATTGCAGAACCATCAGTACTTGTTGAAAGCTTAGCTTCATAAATGTTACCACGCCTGTATCCTTTCAGAACAACTTTGCCTTTAGATTTACTAACAACTTCACAGTGTTCTTCAAAGAAATCAACATGATAACCTCTGTCACAGATTTGACTTATACTCAACAGATTGTGTTTAAGTCCTGAGACCAGAGCTACTTCTTTAATGATGACATTCCCAAGATTGATATTGCCATATCCCAATGTTTTTCCAATGTTTCCATCTCCATAAGAAACACTTAGGCCAGCTTTCTCCATAAAGTCTGATAGCAGGGCCTTATTTCCAGTCATATGTCCTGAACATCCATTATCTAGAACTAGAATATTTTTCCTGTTGCCCTGCAATCACAAAGACCACTAATGATTAGTTTTAAGGACCCAGACTTGCTTGAATCCTTTGGCCTTATCAAGTTTGTTAACATTTGCAGCGGATTTAGCATCAGAGTTTATGTTAACATTTTTCTTACCAGAATTTACACTATCAGACTTTGTATCAGAATTTACACTAGAAGGAACAATGGAAACTTTCTTCAAAGAAGGTTTTATTTGATAATAATCATAGTACAAACTATGATATTCCTTATAAGTATAAATGGAATGCCATAAACTACCACAATGAAAACAAGGATTTTGTGGTTTATATCTAACAGACTGACTCTTAACTCCTAATTTTGAAGGTAAGGAGTTAATGTTCTTATTCTTCCTGCAAAAAGAAGCCAGATGGTTAGAACTTCCATATTTATGACATGTTTTCCTAGGAGCATCAGGAACAGGTTTATAATCATTGCTTTTATTCACACCTTCCTTTCCATTCCTATTTTTCCTAGGTGATTTTACCTTGTTTGCATTCTTAACATCTTTCAGCTTATGCTTAAGCTGCTTCTTAGTCATTAAGCCTATGTTTACTTCAGCTGTCTTTTCCTATTTTAGTTTGTCAGAAGTTAATCGCTCTCTAACTTCTGATTTATCATTATCAGACTTTTCAGTTACAAACTTAACAGGTTTTAACTTTGGCTTTTGCTTAACAACAGACTTAATTTCTACAGTTCCTTTATCATTCTTATCCTCTCCATAACCTAAGCCCTCTTTCCAATTTTCACTACTTAGCAAATTTTGAGTTATTCTGCTAGAGTTAGTCCAAGTCCTGATTATCTCTCTTTCCTTTTCAAACTCAGTTTTTAGAGATTCATTCATTTTTAGCACTTCATCCCTAACATAAAGAGCATCATCTCTATCCTTCTGAGTTTGATGGAACATAATTAACTCTTTTTCTAAGAAATCATTTCTTTTCTTAAAAGCAAGATTTTCAGAAGTTAATCTTTCACATGTTAAAGTTTGATCTCTATAACTAACAAACATGGTTTTAAGATATCTTCTCAACTCATTAATATCATCAGTATGAAAAGCATAAGTAGTCTGAGGTACCTTTGTTTCAGCAGCTTCAGAACTGCTCTCAGCACTTTCTTTATCAGCATTTGCCATCAATGCATAGTTCTCCTCACTTTCAGAGTCTGAGGTGTTTGTCCAACTTTTCTGCTTTGTGACAAGAGCCTTGCCTTTGTCACCCTTTACCTTCTTACAATCAGGAGATATGTGGCCTTTCTCACCACAGTTATAGCATTTGACATTGGTATAATCTCCTCTATCAGACTTTCCTCCTCTGCCTTAAGATCTTCTGAAATTCTTCTTATCAGAACTTATGCCTTTCCTGGAAAACTTTTTTCCCTTCCTAAACTTCCTGTATGCAATCTTTGTGATCCCTTTCACCATAAAAGCACACAGCTTCATCATCTCCTCATCAGCATCAGTCTCAGGCAAGCTTTCAGAATCTGAGTCATCATCACTTTCAGAACTTGATGACTCAGTATCAGACTTTGTGAAAAGAGCTTTACCCTTGTCTTTCCTTGAGGTAGCTGCCTTGGGGGATTCTTCTTCAGCCTTAAGAGCAACTGTTCTTGACTTTCCTCCTTTTCTCTTGCTTCTTTGTTCCATCTCAAGTTCATGAGTCTTGAGCATTCCATAAATTTCATCAAGAGTTGTTTCATCAAGATTGTAATTGTCTCTTATTGTTGTTGCCTTCAAATCCCAACATTCAGGAAGAGCTAATAGGAATTTAAGGTTTGAATCTTCAAGATCATACTCCTTATTAACCAGTGACAGATCATTCAAGAGTTTGACAAATCTATCATATAAATCAGTCAATGATTCATTAGCCTTTGAATCAAAGTGTTCATACAATTGAGTGAGTATTGTCTTCCTGTTCTTTTTAATCGTATCAGTTCCCTGACACCTTGTTTCCAGAGCATCCCATATCTCTTTAGCAGTCTTGCAGTTAATTACCCTATTTGACATTACATTATCAATGGCATTATGCAGTAAGTGTCGTACCTTAGCATCCTTAGCAATTGATGCGATATCTTCAGCAGTATAATCACTCTTTTCCTTTGGTACGGTTTTTGCTGCTTCACCTGCAACTGCAACAGCGAGCTTGGTTGGTTTGTGTGGCCCTTCCTTGATTCTATCAAGATATTCTGGATCTGTAGCTTCCAGAAACATGGTCATCCTCACCTTCCATATGGCATATTCAGATGGTCACAGTATGGGAACTCTGATGGTTTCATACCGACTTTGAATTTGTGTATTTGGAGGTTCTTCAGTTTTGGTAGGCTTAGTTGGAGTTTTTGTGTCAGACATGATTGTGTTTGGATATTTAACTGTATGTGTGTTAACAGATAGGCTCTGATACCACTTGTTACGTCACACACACTGTAGAGGGGGTGAATATAATGTATAATACAATTAAATCGAACTTTAATATCTTGAGTAACAAGAAACAAAATTTATTGAAACAATAAACTCTGTTACAGTATGGAACTATTACCTCTCAGTGATGAACAAATATCACGAGAGCTGCTAGGGTTACAATGAATAATCTTCTCGAATATGATAACACTTGTAGTGTAAACCCTATGTCTGTGTTTATATACTACACAGTTACAAGATAATCGCTAATTGATATGGAATATAATTCTGCTTCCTAAAATATATCAATCAGATATCTTTTCTTCCAAGTATTCCATTCTTCACGAAACTCCTTCTTCATGCATATCTCTTCTTATGTTTATCTCGATCTTCTTTCCTTTAATCAGCTACTTTCCTTATCTAATCGTCCTTCAGCACTTAAGTTCTGATATCCAACTTCTGATGATTATCTCCTGATAATATAAGTACTGATATCCTTAAGTCCTGACTTCCAGTATAAGTACTGATTCCCAGTTAAGTACTGATTTGTCCTGTTAAGTAAGATCTGAAAACTAAACATAAATCATATTAGCCATGACATTATCAAATATATCTAACAATATATTTTCATATTCATGATTAATAATATTATCTATATAATTTATTGCAGGATTAATTAAAGAAGATATAGTAAGTACATGATATAATATTTGGATAACATTGATAAAACATCTTATTCAATAAAAATGTTTATTTTTTTCCAAACTTAAATATTTTCAACGAAATAATATTTTCATAAAATATTTCATGCAAACTGATATATTTTTACGATGATCTAGTTGCTTACATATGTAGTCTTCAGAATCTCAAATAAAACCCGATCCGATTTAAATTAGAAAAAAGCCCGGCCCGATCCGATCCGGCCCGAAAAAAGCCCGGTAAGGCCTGCCTTGAGGGCCGAAATGGGCTCTGATATTTTTGGAAAGCCCGGCTCGGCCCGGTCAAAGTCAAATCCCGAAAAGCCCGGCCCGGTCAAAGCCCGAGCTTTTAAGGCCCGGTCAAAGCCCGGCCCGGTGTGCCTTTTATGCATCTCTACAAGGGATGTAGTTAAACTTGTCACAGAATGAGTAGGGATTATTTGAATCTCCTTCATTATATTTGCATGCTCCCTTAGTTGGCTTGTTAACAACCTTTTTACAAAGGTGAGTTAGATGATTTACAGAGCCATATTTTTCACACTTCTTTCTAGGAGCATTTGCAACATAAGCAAAATTATTGCTTTTTTTATCCCTATTTTCCCATTTCTATTTTCTTCTTCTTTAGTGCATCTTCAATCTTAATTTCTTTTACATGAGTCTTGGTGCTTTGATTATCCATGAGATTTTCCTTTCATTATCCTCATCTGCAATTTCTTGCTTGATAATCAACTCTTCTTCACTGAAGTTTACTTCACAAGCCTTGAACACAGGTGACCCAACCTTTTTCAGCATTGCTGGAACATTTTCATTCTCTGTTGTTTTTCCTTTGTCACTTATGTTTTTCTTCTTGATGTTCAAGGCATCATAATCAAGACCAATATCAATGTTTGCACATGGTTTATTTTTCTCATGGTACTGACCAACCAATTCAGATGCATTCCTAAAGTACTTCAACTTCACTTCATTCTTTTCCAGCTTCTCCCTTAGCACTACTTCAATTTCTTTTGCACACTTGAGCTTGTTCTTTAGATATGCATTTTCTTCTTTTAAAGCTTCAAGCTCCACCAGCAACAATTTAGTTTCTTGCTTCTCACTTTCAAACTTCTCATTTATCTTTGTTAATCTGCTAACTTCTTCATTAGCAGCAACCATGCTTGTGTGAATGTGAAACATTTCTGTGCTCATCTTTTTAACAGTTTCCTTATATTGATTCACATTTAAATCAATGGTGGTAAGAGCTGGTACCTGTGATTTAGATGAGGATGATTCTCCTTGCTCCAAGGCCATGAGTGCATAGTTTCCAAATTCTTTATCTTCATCATTTCCAGAGTCATCCCAACATTTACCCTCTGTAATATAAGCTTTTCTTTGCTGATTTTTCAGAAGACCTTCATACTTTGCTTCCATTTCAAGATAAGCTTTGTCTTTCTTTGCCTTCTTGGGTTTCCTGCATTCTGTAGCAAAGTGGCCTAGTTCATCACAATTGAAGCACCTTATATTAGATCTGTCAACAGACCCAGTTTTGTAGCCATTCTTGCTATCATAATTGTACTTCCTTTTTTCTTTCCAGCTGCTATCTTTGTTGTAAGACTGTCCTTTACTCTTGAAGTATCTTGGCTTCTTTACTCTAATATTAGAGAATTTTCTAGCCAAATAGGCCTTTGACTGATCAAGCTCATCCAATTTTTCAAGAGTATAGAACTCATCTTTTTCCAATTCCAGAATGACTTGTTCATGTGAATCATTTGTTATTTGCTCAATTGTTGAGGCAACTGAAGTTTGAGATCTTGGTTCATCATTAGATGTTTGGATTTCATTTACAATTAAAGCATTTGAGCCATCTACAACATGTCATTGGCCAGATCTCAATGATTTTCTTTGAATCAATTCAAGTTCATATGTTTTAAGAATTCCATATAGAACTTCCAATATTATCCTACTCAAGTCTCTCCCTTCCCTAATTGCTGAGATTTTCTGTTCCAAATGATCAGGGAGAGTAAGCAAGAACTTCAGGTTCACTTCTTCAGCTTCATAGTATTTGTCATGGATCTGCAAGTCATTTATTAGCTTTTTAAATCTTTTAAACACTTCAGTAATACTTTCCTTTGGCTTAGCCATGAAACCCTCATACTGTGAAATTAGTATCCTTCTTTGATTTGATCTAACTTCCTCAGTCCCTCACAGAGTATATCAATCTTTTCCCATATTTGCTTGGAAGTGTCACAGTTGACAATGTTGTTGTACATCACATTATCAAGTGACTCAATCAATATTAGTTGCAAGCCACTGTCCAGGGAGACTTTTTCTTTTTTAGGCTCAGTATACTCAGAAGGATATTTAGGAGCATAATGAGTTGGGATAACCATGCCTCCATCTGTAGATTCCTCAACTCTAACCATAGGAGTAAAGGGTCCATTCTTGAGGATCTGAATGTAGAGTTGATTGGCCATCCAGATGAACATCATTTTCTTTTTCCAAAGAGTGTAGTTAGCTTTGTCAAAGGTAGGAACTTTGATGCTACTAATTTTTTGTGTATTCATTATTCAAGATCTTGAATCTGTTTACTTTCATATTTGGCTCTGATACCACTTGTTAGGATATGAATAACACACAGAGGAGGGGGTGAATGTATTTTTACTGTTTTGGGGCTTTTCTTGAATGTTTATGGTTGAACAAAGTAAATTAAATCTTGTAGTAAAATGTGTTCATGCAGAAATTAAGCTTGCAGAAAATAAAGAACACAAATATTCAAAACTCACTTAATTTTATATTAAAATTAAGACTGTTTTGCTACAAAATTTCTAGGCTCTTTGTTGATAAAAAGCTTAGCTTCTCTCTTGAGAGTGTTACAAGATTTCTATCTAAATTGTTACCACTGACTGAAGGACCAGTGTTAACTTTATAGCTTAGTTAAATGATGGTTTACACAGTGTACAATAAGACATGCTATTAGCTTTGCTAAACTATCACTTGTCATTTCTATTTATAAAAAAGTAGATCTTCCATTTCTGGCTTAGCATATCTTTAGCATCATGTGATAATTTTAATCTTCCTCTGTCAGTTAATCTTCACCATTGATTTTGCATATTCTTCAAGCTGCTTTTTGTAGAGTTTTCAATCCAGCTGGTTGGATTATTTGTTGATTGTTTATCTTGAATATTGAACTGGTCTGTGATTTTTTACTTTGAGAATTTTACTCGAGATCTCCAGTTTAGGTCTATAGAGATCTTGACATCTCGATAAGTATAATGACTTATCGAGATCTTTAATGCTCTAGTGAATCTGACTTATAGAGGTCTCTGAGTTCTCGAATGAAACTTTAGCTTGTCGAGATCTCTCAGCATCATGTCTTCACTTTGTCTTATTGTTAGGAATATGTTGTGAACTTGATGATAAGTTAAACAAAACACCCTAGTAGATTTAACTTAGTTTAATTGTAGCTTTCAATGGATGATTACTTCACTATCCGTTGAAAGAGTAGTTTATGTAAAATAAGGATAGTAGCACATTTCTGCATACTTGTAAAAGCTTAGTGAACTAGATTTGTAAGGAATATCTAAGTCATATTGTCTACTAGATTGATATACAAGATATGTTGGCCAATTATAAATAAATGATGCCTTGAAACCTTGTGTAAGTGAAATGGAGTCAACTGGCTAAAAGATAGTGTGGCGCCGTCCAAACCCGGGTCAGAAGTTTGGGGATCCACAACACATACACAAAATATAAACCTGTATATAAAATATTATTTGCAAGGACCCTGCTTTACTTAACCACGGATCGCAACAGGTTAAAGTATGAAAACAAGCCACAACCTTAGCTTTTATTACAACGTACCAAATCCCAACTAATTTAATTTACAACTGATATGAAATTATTCTTACAACCTTACTATCTCACTACTGCATTAAGCTCCTGCTAGCTCAATCAATAATAATCTGGAATCCTAGCTCGAACATTGAACTGGGAAACCTCGCTATCAATTGTACCCTTCTTAACTGTAGAATACATAAAAAGATTCGCTAGAGTGAGCTAACTAGCTCAGCAAATCATATTATCAATAACTGAGGTTAAATAATAATAAACGAGGTGATTCAAAGGAATCAAATTTCCTGTTAAACAGTCAATAGAATTGGATATTCATTTTAAGTTTATAAAACCAAGGTTAGGCTGCTGATTAGTCATGCACTAACCCCGAGCAAAACACACAGCAGTGCTCTAACTACTGGATCCAAGGCACACATTGGCCTAACTTGACCATAGATATGGTCTGACCACGAATCTGGTCCACACAAAGAAAACTATCCAATTCTAAAGCATTTCAATATGATAAACAATAGAGTCAATAAAACCAGATCATAATCAATAACCATAAAACATTTGTAAAAGAGCATGGTAAAAATTCATAGTTACCAAAAAGGGTATGTCAAAATACATAAAAGAAGTGGCCTCCAGCTGGTAGGATAATCGGATATTAGATGAATAGTGTTTTTACAAGGTTTTAGTACTTTGATATCACAAGGTATGGTTGAGTATAAAAGTTTTTGTATGTGTAAACAATTATGTTCTAGTGTTTGGTATATATGATGGATATATATTTGTGGAGTGGTATCTTATTTGTGTGGTTTAGTATATGGTAAATCAACAAGAAATGATTTACGAAGAATAAGGCTTACGGCTCAAAGATCAAATGTTGTGACTCAGGTTCAAGGCTGAAAGATTCAAAATGTGTACAGTATAAAACATAACTATTTTGGGTATTAACTATATATCACAAGAGAATTTAGAAATATTTGTATTGTATCTTGAGAAAGGTTTAGAAATACTTGCCTTATCATAATCGATTTCAACTTCACTTGTACTTGTCTAATGACCCCATTCAACAATTACTTGTCTGCTTCTTCTATGCCTCGCTTCTATCCTCTGATCACTTGCTGTATTTTCTACATGTAAATTCTATTTTCTAATCACCTGCTTTTCTTTCTTACGTCTTTCTTACTCTGCTAGGCATCATAAGTATCTATTAATATTTAACTCATACCATTCTATTCGACATACACTTCTATATACCCTTCGTTTTACCCAAATCCGATTAACGAATTGAAAGTTACGCTATAAATAAGTAATCACCGAACATATAGACCGATAGTCAACCAACAAGTCATATATAACACATAACACGTCAAATAATCAATGACATCTCATTTATAAAGAAGTCTCAGGTCATAAACAGGCTTTCGGGTATTTAAAATGATTTTTAAAACATTTTTCGGAATTAAAACGGGTCGTTGGATCAATTTCAGAGTAATAAACAAGGTTCGGTTGGCCAATTCTGGCTTTGAAACAATTTTATAATAATTATCGAGCCTTGGAAATAATTTAAAATAATATTTTAAAGCTCGAAACTATTTTTTAGAATTTTTAAATCATTTTTAAATAATTAACTCTAATTAAATAATTAATTAAAATCAATTAATAATTAATTAAATCAATTAATCAATTAATTTTCGAATTAATTGACTAATTAATCAATTAAAAATTAACTGAAATTAATTAAATAATTAATTCAGATTTATTTTTGAATTAAAAATAATTTTTGGAATTAAAATAATGATTTTTGAAATTAAAATAATCATTTTCGGATTTTTCTGAAATTAAAAACAATTTTAAAAATAATTTATAAAAAGAAATCCGAAATTTGAAGGGATTCAAAATAGGAATCCAGAATTTTTAAAGTTCTGGAAACTTCAGGTACTAACTTGCAAAAATGCCAAAAACACTTCTGATTTAGGGAACTTTTGGATCAAAACCGGGTCAAACCGGGTCGGAATTCCGGGTCACCAAGAACAGAAACGGGTTCTTCATGAACCCAGATTCCGGTGACCGGAATACGGCTCCGGTGAACCCCGATTCAGGCGAAAACAGTATGGTTTAACACAATTCAAGTCGGGTTTTCATTCTAAATCACTTCCGGAGTTCAAATCAATTAACAAATGGACCAAACGACATCTGGAAATAAAAATCCGGCCAAAAACTTCAAGAACACCGGCGAAAACTTCAAATCATAACTCACTCCTCTACAGGCCTCGTCGATTCACAAAACTTATATGGATCGATTGCAAATTGCATAAGGAACACAACCCACCCCTTTAGAACATCTAGTAATTCCGAAATAAGAAACCCCCAAATCGAATTGAAAACATTCAAAGTAATATAAACCCTAATTTCTAAATTTCGAGAATCAAACCCAAAATTAAACATGTTATTGAACTCCAAATTTGAAGTATAATATACCAAAATGATCAGGAAAACAAGCTCTACAACATACAATCATCAAATCATTCAAACAATCATCCGTACAAAAATTCATAATTTAAATACCAAGAAATTCGAATATAAATAATTAAATAGGAAATCACCTGATATTTCTGGGTTGAAATTGATGGAAGATTTGGATTCTAGATTTTAGTAGCTTCGTTTTGAATATATGTACGCCAAAATCGGACATCAATAACGCCTTCGAATTTGTGTTTGATTACGAAGAACAAAATATAATTATAGTATTTTCTCTGTAAAAACTCTGTAAATACTGTTTGCAATTGATTTCCGGTACAAAATAAAATACGGTAGAGGCTATTTATAATTACGGAAAATTAGTATCCCGTTGGATCATTCCAGATATAAAACGGTACGTTTATTTATAAAAACTGATCCAAACGGTATCGGTTTTCGTGATAATTATACAAATCAGTGCAATTTGTACTGCGGTCTTGGTCTCAGCGCCTGGTTACACGTACTACGAGCTGATAATTGTGATAGTTTAATAAAAAGCTCCCGTTTATCGAAAATAAGAGTTTTATTGATTTACCGAAATGAATATTGTATCAAAAATGTTGCATCGGGACCCGCGCAGGACAAACCGTACGCCGGATCGAAAAAGTCAAAATACGGAATATGCTCGGAATATTACAATTAGGTTAGGAAGGAGTTCTCGGAAGAGTTTGGGGTTCTAAAAATGTAACAACGGATGACGTCGGTTGGTTCCCGTTTTTATAAAATAGATTTTAAATACCCGGAAAAAGATTTTATAAAATTCATATGATTTCTATATATTCATAAATCAACATAAAAATAATTAGGAAGATATGACAATTATCTATATTTTATTTGGAACATATAAAAATTGAAATACTTAATTAATAACATTTTTAAACATTCAAACACATTTAACACTTAAATAATTCACAGAATAGATACTGAATACATATAATAATTATCTATTAGCAAAAATAATTGTACGATATATCTCGAATATTACATCCTTCCCCCCTTAAAAGGATTCTGTCCTCATAATCTCCTAAGAAAACAAATGAGGACACTTTGCTCTCATATCACTTTCTAACTCCCAGGTTGACTCTTCAACCTTTGGGTTTCTCCATAATACTCTTACTAACTTTACCACTTTATTTCTTAATACTTTCTCTCTTTCCTCTAGAATCTCTATCGGACTCTCTACATATGACAAATCTGCTTGAAGCTATATCGGCTCATATTCTATTACATACCTGAAGTCTGGATTATACTTCTTAAGCATCGATACATGAAAAATATTATGAATGTGCTCCATGTGCGGAGGTAACGTTAACTCGAAAGCTATTTTGCCAACGTGCTTTAAAATTTCAAAAGGTCCGACATATCTTAGGCTCGGTTTTTCTTTCTTTCCAAACCTCATTAATCCCTTCCACGGCGATACTTTCAGTAGTACTAAGCTTCCTTCTTCGAATTCCATGTCTTTCCTTGATTGATCTGTTTATTTCCTTTGACGGTCTGGTACGGCTATCAGTCTCTCCTGGATAACTTCGACAACTTTATTTGTCTGCTGTACTAATTCAGGTCCAAGTATTTTACGCTCTACTACTCCGTCTTAATACGCTGGAGATCTGTATTGGCGTTCATAAAGGGCTTCTTAGGGTGACATCCCGAAACTAGCGTGATAACTGTTGTTGCAAGAAAATTCTATCAGAGGTAAATGCTCGCCCCAATTTCCTTTGAAATCAATAGCACAAACACGTAACATATCCTCGATTGTCTGGATCGTTCTTTCACTCTGGCCGTCTGTCTGTGGATGGTAAGCCGTACTCATATTCAATCTTGTTCCTAAACATTCTTGAAAACTCTTCCAAAATCTCAAATTAAATCTTGGATCTCGATCAGATACGATAGACAAAGGGATTTCATGATGAACTACACTTTCCTTCAGGCACCTATGGATCAACTTATCAAGCGAAAATCTTTCGTTTATAGGCAGAAAATGAGCTTACTTAGTAAATCTATCCACTATAAGCCAAATGGCATCATGATTAGTTTTTGTGCTTGGTAACCCCAACTATGAAATCCATGGTGATATGCTCCCACTTCCACTCTGGAACTTTCAATGACTGTAGCAATCCACTTGATCTCTAATGCTCTACTTTAACTCTGTTGAAATATATAACATCTGCTAATTCATTCTGTAATTCCCCGCTTCATATCTAACCAACTATAATTTCCTTTAAATCTCTATACATCTTGGTACTCCCTGAATGGATTGAATACCTCGAATTATGAGCTGCCTGTAAAATTTCATCTTTCAGTTCCATCACTGGTGGAATCCAAATTCTAGAAGAAAACCTATGAATACCTCGATTGTCCTTTTTGCGTGCACAATTTTTCACCTACTAAATGATTTATATCCTGATCCATTACCTCTTCCTGACACTTCTTTATCTTCTCTAACAATTCTGACTGAAAAGTTATACTTATACACTCTTACTCCTTTTTGGATCATGAACCCTGACTTCCAATTCCAACTTCTAGAATTCCATAGATAATTCTTCTGGTACAGTCTCTATGTTCATTCTCTCTCCTTCTTACTCATCTCTTACCACTACATTTGCTTTTCCTCGTGAGTTCATACTTCAACTCTTATGGTCCGTATATATCTCACATCTTTCTCTATACTTATAATATTTCCCAATCTTTCAAAACGGATATTATTATTGCTTTTAATTCCCAGTTATAAGTAGGGTACTTCTGCTCATAAGGTTTCGGTTGTCTAGATGCATATGCAATAACTTTATTATTTTGCGTCAACACACATCCTATTCCCTTACGAAAAGTATCATTATAAGCTACTAAATCTCCCTAATACTTTCAAAGTGATAAAATAGGTGTTGTAACCATTCTTTCATTTAACTCCGCAAAACTTTCTTCACCCTTCTCCATTTCATATAACCTTCTTGCTTTTCCTGGTTAGCTTCATCCAAAATATTGTAACTTTTGAAAAATCTTGCACAAATTGCCGATAGTAACTGGCCCTTGATAAAACTTCTTACTTTTGTTGGTGCCTCTGATCTTTCTTTATTCATGCCATCTTTAAAGTTTTCTGCTGAATCCCCTTTTGTCTCCTTCTTACTGACTGTCCATACTAAGAATTATACTTCCTGCCATTAAATTTTTCACCTGGTAAACTTTTTATACCGCTTCTTTCTTCTTTGATTCCTCAGCTATCATTGTATAGGTTGCATGGTTCTTTTTAAGTAACACAAGTACATCTTATCCAGATTCCTCTTTCAAGATTCTACTCATCAAATTTAAATATTACTGGTATATCAGTTCATCCAACTAACATTTCTAGAATTTTATAACAACAGTATTGAGTTCTAAAAATTATCTTTGATATGTCCATAAGTTCAATCTTCACTTGGTAATATACTCAGTCTTAAATCAATCTTATAAAAATACCTTGCTTCGTTCATTTAATTAAACAAATCATTGGTTCGAGGTAACAGATATCTGCTCTTGAGAGTAAATTTATTGAGCTTTCGCTAACACATAATCTCACACTTCTATCTTTCTTATTAACACATCGTGCCGGTGCACTTTAGGGGGTACGCTAGGTCCAGTTGCTTTTTCTTCTAATTATCTCCTACGTTTGCTCTGATAACTCCTTTATTTTATCTGGTGCCATTCTGTACGGGGCTTTGGACATTGGCTTCATTTCAGGCGCTAAATCAATCATAAACGCATTTTCTTTATCTAAAGGAAATATTGGTTACTCATCTGGAAACATATCTTGAGACCGTAAAATCTTCAAGTTCGGTTTGCTCCTGACTCTTATTTATAATCGGCATAGCACGTATATTTCGGTTACTGTAATCCTAAATTATTCTTAACAAGTTCTTTACTTTCCTTTGTCCTTTAAACTTCTTCATGTTCTCATTTGGCGTCTTCAAAACTATCTTCCATCACGACAGTCTACCTGGGCATCACACTTGAATAGTTAATCCACTCCTTAGAATAATGTCAAATCCTCTTATCTCAAATGATATTAATTCTTTGCAACTTATTACCAGAAATATCGATTCCGCCATTGGTACTTACTTATTCAATAATTGCACGTTCTTAACTTGCTAGTCCTTTGGTCATAAACTTATTGATTCAACAAGATAATTGATCTGATTAATAAAACCTTGAGAGATATACGATCAAGTTGCTCCCACATCTCTCAATACTTTAACGTATAAGGTATTCGCATTAATCTTCCACGTCATCACATCCATATTCTAAATATCGTATCGCATATTCTCATTCTCGAAGACGTATCTCTTATTAAAGTAGATTCCTTTGACTGTTAATGCATCCCTGGCTAAGGCCAGTGATTTACAATTCTCACCATATGCCCTTGTTTCCTTTCCATGCATGAGAGATAAATGAGACTTTGCCCGCTGGGTGTATAATACGTTGACTTTTGTTTGAAATGCTCTCGCAAAGAGCAACGGTACAATGAAACTACTAGAAGGATTCATAATTTTAATAAACTTAGAGTTAAAAAGAAAGAAGAAGTAATAATTTGAATATGAATGAGACAACCACATAGTATTTAAGATGGCCAGTCTTTCATACCGTATGACATACAGCACATGATTAGGTGGCGTCCCACCCGACTCTTTGTCATTCCGACAAGTGTCTCATCATAACACTGTTTGTCTCAATCAGAAAACAAAACTCAAGGGGAACAATTAAGTTTGAAAGGAATGCAAAATCCTCCGTTTTTATATCATCAGAAAGAATTTATTAAGAAAAGGAGTTCATACATTTTTAGGAATTAAAAAGGAATATATGCTGTAATGTTGAGGACAAGAATGATACCATTGGTCACCATCCACATTTCACTTGTATTCATCTTTCGAGTTTGATCGATCATATCCCAATTGTATCATATAACAACTTTAAAAATATGCTAAAATACCTTCGCAACTAAGCATTATGGTAGATTCTTACTTGTTAAGTCTCGCGTCTATAACGTCGCACCTACACGTATAATACTTTAACAATTTGATCATAATGGCGTTCTTATCAGATAACCTTGAGTTTCCTCTTTTTAATTTGGAATAACCATGAATCATTCAACATAGCGATCTTTTTATTAATAATATTCTTCTTTTAAAAAAGTCTGGAAATTTTCCCAATCTTTTTCGGTCATGCTCAGGCTTCCGTTTAATTAATGAATTCTTTGAACTCTAATAATCCCAGTAATTGGATGAATAGTTACTCCGTACACTGGTTCTGTTGTTAATCCTATCGGACAATACTTGCACCCACTTCTTCATAATCACAGGTTACCCCGTTCTCCAAATTAACAATACTGAGTCTGAAACAACATCCTTCCAGATAATTCGGGTCTTTTAACAAACAAGAAACTCTAGTAGTAATTTGACAACCAAGGTTTAAAACTTATTTTTTTCAAAAAGGCTTTTATAAATTTTGTGAGGAAAAATCTTTTTTTTCGAAAACTTGTTAAAAATTTTAAAAATCACACCTCCGGTTGTCCTTACTGTATGAGTTGGTTGTTGTCCTTCTTATGACCAGATACCAAGTTAAAGAAACAATCATTCAAGGGTCCATTCACTTCCATTTATCTCCTCTCCTTCATTAGGTCTATTACTTTCCTTAATCAATAAAAACTTCCGCTGTCGTTGCACGTTATCTTATTCGTAGCTTCACATTAAGGCTCCCATACTGGTAGTACTCTCGTTAACCACTTTGCAATCATTAAGTGGAACAGACTAACCAAGAGTCAACAAGTCAGCTAATGTCACATCATCTTGTTAAAATATATATCACATCCTTACAACACCATTTTCTAATTTCAAGAAATCTTCAGATCCCTAATCTCCTCTAACTCTCTCTCTTCAACACTTATCTACTCCATTCCACAAGCTAGTCATTAGGGGCCTAATTACTAATAGCTTATTGTAACCTGATAACAGCCATCCTCCGGAACACTTAAATCTTCTTTCTAAACTCCTTCTAACCTTAATTTGTATCTCAATACTCACCATTTACTGCAGCTATCGTGTCCCTTCTCGCAAATGTTGTTGTTTCATTGGAAAGGTTTTTAAACTGAGGATATAAAATATGGTGTATAGTAAACAGAAAAGATACATCCATAGTTGAATGTTCAAAAGAACAAGAATAAGCAAATGAAGGTTCTTGAATAGGTAGTCTCATATCAAAAAATGATTAAATAGCGCTGAAAACATGCAGAGGCGCAACTGTCATAACAGAAGGTAATACCATTAATACTAAGGGAAGAACAAGGCGTAAATCGAATCTGGGAGAAGATGACGATCCTAAAACGGAAAGCTCCAAACGATCAGTTGATGCAAGGAAATCAGGATCTGCCATTGTCGTTGCCTGGATATCACGTCGCGAGTTAAGAATCCCGAATCGCAACACGAACCGTGCCGGAGACCTACTATACAGTCGCACTCAACCTCACGATGGCTTATCTTTCTATTTCATATTCCTAATCCTAACCCTCTACCCGATCCCGACAATCTAGGCTTGTTTCAGTGACTTATAACCTGTAGCTCTGATACAAACCTGTGGCGCCCTCAAAACCCGGGTCAGAAGTTTGGGGGTCCACAACACATACACAAAATATAAACTTGTATATAAAATATTATTTTCAAGGACCCTGCTTTACTTAACCACGGATCGCAACAGGTTAAAGTATGAAAACAAGCCACAACCTTAGCTTTTATTACAACGTACCAAATCCCAACTAATTTAATTTATAACTGATATGAAATTATTCTTACAACCTTACTATCTCAGTACTGCATTAAGCTCCTGCTAGCTCGATCAATCATAATCTGGAATCCTAGCTCGAACATTGAACTGGGAAACCTCGCTATCAATCGTACCGTTCTTAACTGTAGAATACATAAAAAGATTCGCTAGAGTGAGCTAACTAGCTCAGCAAGTCATATTATCAATAACTGAGGTTAAACAATAATAAACGAGGTGATTCAAAGGAATCAAATTTCCTGTTAAACAGTCAATAGAATTGGATATTCATTTTAAGTTTATAAAACCAAGGTTAGGCTGCTGATTAGTCACGCACTAACCCCGAGCAAAGCACACAGCACTGCTCTAACTACTGGATCCAAGGCACACATTGGCCTAACTTGACCATAGATATGGTCTGACCACGAATCTGGTCCACACAAAGAAAACTATCCAATTCTAAAGCATTTCAATATGATAAACAATAGAGTCAATAAAACCAGATCATAATCAATAACCATAAAACATTTGTAAAAGAGCATGGTAAAAATTCATAGTTACCAAAAATGGTATGTCAAAATACATAAAAGAAGTGGCCTCCAGCTGGTAGGATAATCGTATATTAGAGGAATAGTGTTTTTACAAGGTTTTAGTACTTTGATATCACAAGGTATGGTTGAGTATAAAAGTTTTTGTATGTGTAAACAATTCTGTTCCAGTGTTTGGTATATATGATGGATATATATTTGTGGAGTGGTATCTTATTTGTGTGGTTTAGTATCTGGTAAATCAACAAGAAATGGTTTACAAAGAATAAGGCTTACGGCTCAAAGATCAAATGATGTGGCTCAGGTTCAAGGCTGAAGGATTCAAAATGTGTACAGTATAAAACAGAACTATTTTGGGTATTAAAAATATATCACAAGAGAATTTAGAAATATTTGCATTGTATCTTGAGAAAGGTTTAGAAATACTTGCCTTATCATAATCGATTTCAACTTCACTTGTACTTGTCTAATGACCCCATTCAACAATTACTCGTCTGCTTCTTTTATGCCTCGCTTCTATCCTCTGATCACTTGCTGTATTTTCTACATGTAAATTCTATTTTCTGATCACCTGCTTTTCTTTCTTACGCCTTTGTTACTCTACTAGGCATCATAAGTATCTATTAATATTTAACTCATACCATTCTATTCGACATACACTTCTATCTACCCTTCGTTTTACCCAAATCCGATTAACGAATTGAAAGTTATGCTATAAATAAGTAATCACCGAACATATAGACCGATAGTCAACCAACAAGTCACATTATAACACATAACACGCCAAATAATCAATGACATCTCATTTATAAAGAAGTCTCGGGTCATAAACAGGCTTTCGGGTATTTAAAATTATTTTAAAAACATTTTTCGGAATTAAAACGGGTCGTTGGATCAATTTCAGAGTAATAAACAAGGTTCGGTTGGCCAATTCTGGCTTCGAAACAATTTATAATAATTATCGAGCCTTGGAAATAATTTAAAATAATATTTTAAAGCCCGAAACTATTTTTTGGAAATTTTAAATCATTTTTAAATAATTAACTCTAATTAAATAATTAATTAAAATCAATTAATAATTAATTAAATCAATTAATCAATTAATTTTCGAATTAATTGACTAATTAATCAATTAAAAATTAACTGAAATTAATTAAATAATTAATTCAGATTTATTTTTGAATTAAAAATAATTTTTAGAATTAAAATAATGATTTTTGAAATTAAAATAATCATTTTCGGATTTTTCTGAAATTAAAAACAATTTTAAAAATAATTTATAAAAAGAAATCCGAAATTTGAAGGAATTCAAAACAGGAATCCAGAATTTTTAAAGTTCTGGAAACTTCAGGTATTAACTTGCAAAAATGCCAAAAATACTTCTGATTTAGGGAACTTTTGGATCAAAACCGGGTCAAACCGGGTCGGAATTCCGGGTCACCAAGAACAGAAACGGGTTCTTCATGAACCCAGATTCCGGTGACCGGAATACGGCTCCGGTGAGCCCCAATTCAGGCGAAAACAGGATGGTTTAACACAATTCAAGTGGGGTTTTCATTCTAAATCACTTCCGGAGTTCAAATCAATTAACAAATGGACCAAACGACATCTGGAAATAAAAATCCGGCCAAAAACTTCAAGAACACCGGCGAAAACTTCAAATCATAACTCACTCCTCTACAGGCCTCGTCGATTCACAAAACTTATATGGATCGATTGCAAATTGCATAAGGAACACAACCCACCCCTTTAGAACATCTAGTAATTCTGAAATAAGAAACCCCCAAATCGAATTGAAAACATTCAAAGTAATATAAACCCTAATTTCTAAATTTCGAGAATCAAACCCAAAATTAAACATGTTATTGAACTCCAAATTTGAAGTATAATATACCAAAATGATCAGGAAAATAAGCTCTACAACATACAATCATCAAATCATTCAAACAATCATCCGTACAAAAATTCATAATTTAAATACCAAGAAATTTAAATCTAAATAATTAAATAGGAAATCACCTGATGTTTCTGGGTTGAAATTGATGGAAGATTTGGATTCTAGATTTCAGTAGCTTCGTTTTGAATATATGTACGCCAAAATCGGACATCAATAACGCCTTCGAATTTGTGTTTGATTACGAAGAACAAAATATAATTATAGTATTTTCTCTGTAAAAACTCTGTAAATACTGTTTACAATTGATTTCCGGTACAAAATAAAATACGGTAGAGGCTATTTATAATTACGAAAAATTAGTATCCCGTTGGATCATTCCAGATATAAACGGTACGTTTATTTATAAAAACTGATCCAAACGGTATCGGTTTTCATGATAATTATCCAAATCAGTACAATTTGTACTGCGGTCTTGGTCTCAGCGCCTGGTTACACGTACTACGAGGTGATAATTGTGATAGTTTACTAAAAAGCTCCCGTTTATCGAAAATACGAGTTTTATTGATTTACAGAAACGAATATTGTATCGAAAATGTTGCGTCGGGACCCGCGCAGGACAAACCGTACGCCGGATCGAAAAAGTCAAAACACGGAATATACTCGGAATATTACAATTAGTTTAGGAAGGAGTTCTCGGAAGAGTTTCGGGTTCTAAAAATGTAACAACGGATGACGTCGGTTGGTTCCCGTTTTTATAAAATAGATTTTAAATACCCGGAAAAAGATTTTATAAAATTCATAGATTCCTATATATTCATAAATCAACATAAAAATAATTAGGAAGATATGACAATTATCTATATTTTATTTGGAACATATAAAAATTGAAATACTTAATTAATAACATATTTAAACATTCAAACATATTTAACACTTAAATAATTCACAGAATAGATACTGAATACATATAATAATTATCTATTAGCAAAAATAATTGCACGATATATCCCGGATATTACATATAGTCTCAACGGATACTTCACAAAGTTTCAACGGATGCTCAGATAAAGCTTCAACGGATGTCCTATAAATCATCAACGGATGATCAGCCGGAGTATCAACGGATGATCATACATAGCTTCAACGGATGATTCTGTAAAGCTTCAACGGATGTTTAAATTCAAAAAGAGCAGTTGATAGTGATTTATCTGTCACATACGTTGATTGTATGCAAAAGGAATGTGGCAGCCTGTTAAGCAGGATTATGAGAACGGAGAAGTATTACCATTTCCATGCAAGTTATGAAGATTTTCAAAGATGCTGGAATAGAGTAGTGAAGCAGCATGGAGTTAGACTAGATAAGTTGTGTTTTATATTCTTGTCTAACTATGATGTAAACTTGGTAATATATAAACCAAGTGTAGCTAGTATAACATATAACTAAGCAAACACATTTTAGAAGAGAAATAGAAAAAGTTGTACTTGTCAAGAATTTCTCTGTAGTTTGTTTGTTCAACTTGTAAAGCAGCCGTGACCCAGTTTGAGCTTCACAAAGTTCTCAAATCGATATATAAATATATATATATATATATATATATATATATATCTGGTGGATACATTCAAATCCACCAGAAAGTTTTAAAGACTTGTATTTTTATTACTTTGTGTTTGATTTATTTAATCATTTCATTCCGCACTTTGCAAATCAAAACACACACACATATATATATATACATATATATATTAGGTTAGAACATTTTTATAAATCTCAAAAAGTAGCCAAAATTACATTCAACCCCCTTTTGTAATTCTTGTTGTATTGTTAGGGAATAACAATTGGTATCAGAGCAAGCTCTTGAAGTACAAAGAGTTTAAAGATCACAACAAATAGCAAGATGAACAAGAAGGATGTTGAAGTTAAAATTCCTTTTTCGGATAAAGATAATTATCACCACTGGAAGGTGAAAATGCACCTACATCTTCTTTCTCAAGATGACGCCTATGTGCATTGTATAGAAAGAGGTCCTCATGTACCAATGAGAGCTGCAACTCGTAATGAGCCATCTATTCCAAAACCAAGGCATGAATGGTTAGTGAAAGAGATGTGTCATAAGTCCAATCATGTATGATGATTTAGGAATAACTTTTATGTAATCTGTTTTGATTTCATTGATATTAATAAAAGACTTGTTTTGGTTTTATTGCGGGCTTTATCTATTTAAGTGTTTAGATAAGATATACCATAGTTTAGAGTAAAGCTTTTTATGGATTATGATGAGATCATAATAATGAGACCTAAAAGATGATAACTCTAAACTTAAATATTTCCTGGTCATAGGAATACTAACTGGTAATTAGTAATCTGCAAAGATCGGTACATACTATGCTTGCTTCATTATGAAGGATGTCTGTTCTCATAGACATTTGTGTGCTGACACTATAGCTAGTATGTAGGTGCTTATTATAGAATAAGTTCACTGAACATGACTCACACAGCTGAACAACTAATGGAGTTCACTCACGTGTCAGCAGTTGTTCACATAGTGATAGTTGTACATGTATCCTTAGACTTGAGGTCATCATAGTCATCTTGTGTACACTGAACTATGCTTTGGTTTAGTTCTTAGTCTCCAGGGACTATTATAAGGGCTCTATTGGGTATAGGAATTTGTACATGAAGATAGTGTATGATCAATAAAGGATCTACCCCTTCCAGTGAAGGAAGAGAATGTTCAATGCTGATCCACTTATGCTAGTTCAGGAATCTCTGGTTAGAGTGAATGAAATTAGAAAGGAGTTTCTAACTTACATTAAATAGAACTAAGCATAGTGAATGGGAAAGCAAATGATTAAATAAGATAGGCTTGACACAAGTTCCATGCCTTGTATTTAATCGTGACATTGCAAGGTAGAAGGAATTGAGTGTACGGTAACTACTCACTGAATAGGTTCTTGGTATTCTAAGCAATGAATTCGTATTATCCGGATAGTCGCGATATACTGAGAAGTATCCCTCACGATGTAAAATAAATATGATTAATTTATTAATTAATCATATTTAATGAATTAGAGAATTTATATAAATAATGATAAAATAGTTTTATTATTATTTATTTCTACTACCGGCTTAATATTGAACCTATAGGGTCACACCATAAAAGAGAATGATTTAATGGTGGAGGAACTAATTAATAATGGCTGGTAATTATTTATTTGTGAAATAAATAATTAATTAGCAAATTTAATAATTGATTAAATGAGATTTAATAAATTCTTAATATTATTAATTAAAAATTTAATTTTGGAAATTAAATCAAGTGAGAGAATTATTTTTCTAAAGTGTTTAGAAAGGGGATTAATGATTAAAAGGTGTTTTAATTATTAGTTAATTGGTTAATAAGAATAATCAATTAAAGGGTTAATAATAATAATATTTTATGGAAAATTTTCAGCTGAAAATTTTGCCTATAAATATACTATTATAAACCCTATTTTCCTCAACCTAAATAATTAACCCTAATTCTAAAGTAGAACAAGAGGGAGGCACATAATTCTTTCAACCTCTTCCTCCTCCATTACATTGATCTCTTGGTGGATACCGGTGGAGTGCTTCACACTTGAGGAGCAGCTACTAGGGATCTCCGCTCATCGTTCTTGGATCGCTATTAAAGACCTCCATCTTTCCATTAACGTAAAGTTTCTTAAGGTAAACATACTAAACTATGAATTAAATATTATTTTTCACATGGATCCTGCAGAGGGTTTCAGCTTTTTTTAAGATTTAAATTTACATTTTCATTGCGTTTATGTGCTAAAAACCCTTGAATGGCATCAGAGCTACTTGAGAAAAGTTTATAATTCGTTTATGTGTTTAACTGTTTTCGATATATGAGCATGTACGTGATTCGCCATGATTTGATATTGATATAATATGCTTATATATGTATGGTTTTGAATATATGATATTCATGTGAGTTGTATAATCATAAGATGATTATGTAATCTGTATATATACTGATATATACATGATTTATGTTTGTTCTAATTATGAAAATCATATTAGATACGGATTCTGAATTGGCTGCTGCAGATTTGCTGAAATCTGGGTCTGGTGTCCGATTTACGCAAACGTATACCCTATTCCATAGGTAAACGAGCGTCTGAACAAAACTGATAGATAAAGCTATCAACGACGCGTCTGTAAGGCGTTTGACATCATTTACTGCCCGTAAATAGTGATTTTTATTTTTCTGATTTGATTCTGATTTTTGTCATATTTTCTTTTTATGATTAGATCATGGATAATATGATATGTTAAGATCAGATTATGTGTTTTAACATGCTTTTATGTGTTGTATGAGCATGGTGGATGGTTATGGCCTTTCGACCTTAGTGTAATGGTTTTGGTTTTGGTTTTAAATACGACTTGCATGTGGTCAATCTTTGTAATCATAAATCTCGAATGTAACTCGAGTTATTCTTGTAAGTTCATTAGATTAGTTTTACTTTCAATCTATGTAATGTAATTGAAGACTCAAGAAGGCTATCCAATGGAGGTTATACAAAGAAGAAGACGAGGCATACAAGAAGTCTAAACAAAGAAGAAGACTTATGTAATAAGTAGTTGTATTTATTTCCATCACCATATTAGATTGACCTTGATCTTTATCATGAGCTTGATAAAGATCAGATAGGATGGGGCCATAACCAAACACATTTACTTTATTGCACTTTACATTTACTTGTTTATTTAATTTTATATATGAGATATATGCCTATGTTTACCATGCAATGATAGATTTAGGTGAACTTAAATCAATATAAGGCGTGCTCTAGAAAATCTAGAATAGGAATCGTTTCTTGCCTTAACAATAATATTATGAATACAATCATGAGATTCTTGTGTTTATGAAACACGTAATTAAATATGAATTTTCAATATTTAGAGAAAGGATGATTCTGTCAAAAGCAGATTTATATCTGTAAGAAAGGGGTATTAAGTGACGCCTCTTGACAATGCTCCCCCCGATCTGGGAATCATCTGATTATCGATTATTGATTTGAAATATTTAATTTAAAAGGAAGAATCTCTTTATAATATGCTTATGATTGTAACATAATATAATCCCTCTAAAATTAAATAATATCAAGTAGTAATTGGCCAATAACACAAGGGGCTTGTGTCGGTCATAGCCTTTCAACATGGTAGAAAGTGGTTCTTACTTTTTAAATCATTGTCGTTTCATGCTACAGCCGAGGGCTTTGATTTTGAAATAAGAAATACTTGTCTATTACATAGAGATGTGTACATTGAATTAGAATCTAAAGATCGTTACATGCTATAGCCGTGGGTCGTTGGAGACTGATTCAATTGTACGAAATGTTGGGTTAGACTTGACTTACAATATTGAGTTTGTCATGCTACAGTCGTGACTCAATTATTCAAGAGGCTAAAGTTTTATTAGGGAATAACATAAGATGTAATTGACAAGAGTTGTCTGCCTATTGAACATCACATGATGTTTCGTGCTATAGCCGAGGTTGTGTGATGGAATGTAGAATCCCTATTCCCACTAGCATTATGAATGCTTAATTTTCACTTAGGGGTTGTATAAATTAGATAAACTAGTGGGAGCCACTTATGAATAAAGACCCGATTCATATAGTGTCTTGAAATGAAATTGAATATTTGCTAAGTGTTGTTATGTGTTCATCATTTACAGATTTACTATATTCGTTATGTCTTCTGCACTATCACTCTGGAGTATACTAGATGCTCACAAGTTGACTGGTCCTAATTTTGCTGACTGGCTTCGAAACTTGAGAATTGTTCTCAAGGTTGAGAAGCTGGAATATGTGCTTGACTCACCTAAGCCTACTGAACCTACTAGCGATGCACATAATGATGAACATGTTGTGTATCGTAAGTGGATAGATGATGCAAATGTTGCTCAATGCATCACGCTAGCTTCCATGAACATTGAGCTTCAGAAGCAACATGAGCATATGGATGCTCACACTATCCTTATGCATCTACAAGAGTTGTATGATGTGGCAGGGAGGACAGCTCGATATGAGATATCGAAGGAACTGCTCGGTTGTAGGATGTCTGAGGGATCATCTGTGAATAACCATGTACTTAAGATGATCAATTTGATTGAACGTCTTGGACAACTTGGTTTTGCCATGGATGGGGAGCTGAGCCAAGACTTGATCTTGCAATCACTTCCGAGTTCGTTCTCGTAGTTTGTTGTGAACTTTCATATGAATAAGTTGGATGTCAGCCTGCCTGAACTCCACAACATTTTGAAGACCGCGAAATCGAATTTTCCCCCTAAGAAGAGTTCTGTTCTTCTAATTGGTGAAGGTTCCAATCCTAAGAAAAGGAAGAAGAACCCTTCAAAGAAGAAGAAAGTAGGTGAGAAAAAGTCGGTTCCACCAAAAGCTGAAGACCCCAAGAGCAAAGCTGTTTGCTTTCACTGTAACAAGGTGGGGCACTGGAGGAGGAACTACAAGGTTTACCTTGCAGAATTGAAGAAGAAGAAGGGTAGTGAGACTACCGCTTCTGATTCAGGTATGTTCATAATCGAAGTTAATATGTCACTAAGTCAAATTTCTACTTGGGTATTAGATACCGCTTGTGGTTCTCATATTTGCAATTCGTTGCAGGGACTAAGGAGAAGTAGGACTCTTGAAGAAGAAGAGGTGATTCTACGGATGGAAAATGGAGCAAGCGTTGATGCTGAAGCTGTAGGATCATTTCATTTACATATGCCTACGGGCAAGACTATTGTTCTAAATAATTGTTATTTTGTTCCCTCAATTGTGAGGAATATTATTTATATTCCATGTTAGACTTGGGTGGATTTTCGTTTGTTATTCATAATAATAAATGTTCAATTCTTAGAGATAACGTTCTTTATGGAAGTGGTATTTTAAATAATGGTATGTATGTATATGACGTAGAGCATAATTTACTTCAAATTGAACATACTAATAAAAGAAAAAAGGATGATGAAAATCTCACTTTCTTGTGGCACTGCGAACTTGGTCATATTAGTGAAAATAGACTGCGGACATTGCATAAGGAAGGGTTACTTGACCCCTTTGATTTTGAATCATATCCTACATGTGAGTCTTGTCTATTGGGTAAAATGACCAAATCTCCATTTAGTGGACATGGAGAGAGGGCTGCAGATTTGCTAGGATTGGTACACACAGATGTATGTGGACCAATGTCTACGCAAGCCATGGGTGGATTTTCATATTTCATTGCTTTCATAGATGATCGATCTAGATTCAGATATGTGTATTTGATGAAACACAAGTCTGAAGCCTTTGAAAAGTTCAAAGAATATAAGTATGAAGTGGAGAAACAAACCAAACATAGTATTATAACTCTTCGATCAGATCGAGGTGGTGAATACTTGAATGGAGAGTTTCTAGCTTATCTCAAAGAAAATGGTATAGTCTCCCAGTGGACTCCTTCATATACTCCACAGTTGAATGGGGTATCTAAAAGGAGAAATCGAACTTTATTAGACATGGTTCGGTCCATGATGAGCTATGCGAATCTTCCAATATTCCTGTGGGGTAATGTATTGGAAACCTCAGCATATTTACTGAATAAGGTGCCTTCCAAATCTGTTCCTCAAACTCCATATGAGATATGGAAAGAAAGGAAACCGAGTCTTAAACACGTTAAGATTTGGGGATGTCCAGCTTATGTCAAGAAAGTTGACCCAGATAAGCTGGAATCTCGATCTGTAAAATGTAATTTTGTGGGATATCCTAAATAGACTTTAGGGTATTACTTTTACACCGATCATTGGGTATTTGTGTCCAGACATGCTACCTTCTTGGAAAAGCAGTTTATCCTTGAAGGAAACAGTATGAGCAAAATTGAACTTGATGAAGTTCAAGAAGCACAAACTACTACGGATCAAGTGGAAACACCTGTTCAGACTGAACAACCTTCTGTGGAACAGCCCATTCGTAGGTTAGGGAGAGTGTCTCGCCAACCTGAGAGGTATTATGGCCTTGTCATTGAGAATGACAATGAGTTGTCAATCATTGATGATGACGACCCTGTGACCTATAATGAGGCTATGAGTAGTGTTGACTCAGAGAAATGGCATAGTGCCATGAAATCCGAAATGGAATCTATGTATATCAACCAAGTATGGACTCTGGTTGAGGCGCCTGAAGGTGTTAAGCCTATTGGGTGTAAGTGGGTATACAAAAGAAAGATTGGAGCAGATGGGCAGGTGGAGACCTATAAGGCCAGGCTCCTGGCAAAAGGATTCAGACAAAGGCAAGGGATTGACTTTGATGAAACTTTTTTGCCTGTAGCCCTGTTAAAATCAATTCGGATTTTGCTTGCGATTGCTGCTTACTACGACTATGAGATCTGGCAAATAAACGTGGAAACGGCCTTCCTTAATGGGAAACTTGAAGAGGATGTGTATATGACACAGCCAGAGGGTTTTCTTTCCAAGGGAAATGAACACCTAGTGTGTAAGCTTCTGCGAACCATATATGGTTAAAAGCAAGCTTCTCGTAGATGGAACATCTGTTTTGATGAGACAATCAAAGAGTTTGGTTTTATCAAAAACATAGATGAACCATGTGTCTACAAAAAGGTTAGTGGGAGCGCGGTAACATTTCTTGTATTGTATTGAAAGAGGAGACGTCAAAAGAGTTGACACACATAACAACGTAGCAGACCCACTCAAAAAGCCACTTTCTCAAAGTCACTTTGATCGCCATAAAGACAAGATGGGTATTAGATACCAGAGTGATTGGCTTTAGTACAAGTGGGAGATTGAAAGAGAAGTGTCCTAAGTCCAATCATGTATGATGATTTAGGAATAACTTTTATATAATCTGTTTTGATTTCATTGATATTAATAAGAGACTTGTTTTGGTTTTATTGCGGGCTTTATCTATTTAAGTGTTTAAATAAAATATACCATAGTTTAGAGTAAAGCTTTTTATGGATTATGATGAGATCATAATAATGAGACCTAAAAGATGATAACTCTAAACTTAAATATTTCCTGGTCATAGGATTACTAACTGGTAATTAGTAATCCGCAAAGATCGGTACATACTATGCTTGCTTCATTATGAAGGATGTCTGTTCTCATAGACATTTGTGTGGTGACACTATAGCTAGTATGTAGGTGCTTATTATAGAATAAGTTTACTGAACATGACTCACACAGCTAAATAACTAATGGAGTTCACACACGTGTCAGCAGTTGTTCACATAGTGATAGTTGTACATGTATCCTTAGACTTGAGGTCATCATAGTCATCTTGTGTACACTGAACTATGCTTTGGTTTAGTTCTTAGTCTGCAGGGACAATTATAAGGGCTCTACTGGGTATAGGAATTTGTACACAAAGATAGTGTTTGATCAATAAAGGATCTACCCCTTCCAGTGAAGGAAGAGAATGTTCAATGCTGATCCACTTATGCTAGTTCAGGAATCTCTGGCCAGAGTGAATGAAATTAGAAAGGAGTCTCTAATTTACATTAAATAGAACTAAGCATAGTGAATGGGAAAGCAAATGATTAAATAAGATAGGCTTGACACAAGTTCCATGCCTTGTATTTAATCGTGACATTGCAGGGTAGAAGGAATTGATTGTTCGGTAACTACTCACTGGATAGGTTCTTGGTATTCTAAGCAGTGAATTCGTATTATCCGGATAGTCGCGATATGCTGAGAAGTATCCCTCACGATGTAGAATAAATATGATTAATTTATTAATTAATCATATTTAATGAATTAGAGAATTTATATAAATAATGATAAAATAGTTTTATTATTATTTATTTCTACTACCGGCTTAATATTGAACCTACAGGGTCACACCATAAAAGAGAATGATTTAATGGTGGAGGAATTAATTAATAATGGCTGGTAATTATTTATTTGTGAAATAAATAATTAATTAGCAAATTTAATAATTGATTAAATGAGATTTAATTAATTCTTAATATTATTAATTAATAATTTAATTTAAATCAAGTGAGAGAATTATTTTTCTAAAGTGTTTAGAAAAGGGATTAATGATTAAAAGGTGTTTTAATTATTAGTTAATTGGTTAATAAGAATAATCAATTAAAGGGTTAATAATAATAATATTTTATGGAAAATTTTCAGCTGAAAATTTTGCCTATAAATATACTATTATAAACCCTATTTGCCTCAACCCAAATAATTAACCCTAATTCTAAAGTAGAACAAGAGGGAGTCAACTAATTCTTTCAACCTCTTCATCCTCCATTACATTGATCTCTTGGTGGATACCGGTGGAGTGCTTCACACTTGAGGAGCAGCTGCTAGGGATCTCCGCTCATCGTTCTTGGATCGCTATTAAAGACCTCCATCTTTCCATTAATGTAAAGTTTCTTAAGGTAAACATACTGAACTACGAATTAAGTATTATTTTTCGCATGGATCCTGCGGAGGGTTTCGGTTTTTTTTAAGATTTAAATTTACGTTTTTGTTGCGTTTATGTGCTAAAAACCCTTAAGTCAAACCCTGACATTAAACAAGTTAGGAAAGATAAGAAGGCCACGAACATATTATTCAATGGAGTTGATGGTGAAATGTTTGATAACATAATCAACTGCAAAACAGCCAAAGAGGTTTGGGACACAATCCAGATTATTTATGATGGTACTGAGCAAGTAAGAGAGAATAAGATGCAGCTGCTAATTCAGCAATATGAGCACTTCCACTGTGAAGATAGTGAGTCTCTCACTGATATATTTAGTAGATTTTAAAAGCTACTAAATGCTCTGAAGTTGCATGGATGAGTCAATCAGACAAAAGACTCTAACCTCAAGTTCCTGAGATCTCTTCCAAAGGAGTGGAAACCAATGATAGTCTCATTGAGAAATTTTCAGGATTACAAGGACTTTACCTTGGCAAGACTATATGGCATCATGAAGACATATGAGCTTGAAATAGAGCAAGATGAGAGGATGGAGAAAGGAAGGAAGAAAGGAGGGTCCATAGAACTGGTTGCTGAGTTAGAAAAAGAGAAAGAGGTGAAGGTAGAAGCTGTTGAGTCTACTTCAAAGGTTTGTGAGAGCAAGGGTAAAGGGTTGGTAGCTGAAAATGAAGATCAATTGAGCTAAGATGACATGGATGATATTGATGAGCACTTAGCATTCCTTTCCAGAAGATTTGCCAAGCTCAAGTTTAAAAAGAACTTTGGAGCAGCCAAGCCAAGTAGAAACATGGTGGATAAATCCAAATTCAAATGTTTCAAATGTGGCTTGGCAGAGCATTTTGCCAGTGAGTGTAGAAAGTCAGATTCCAACAAAAAGAAGTTTGAGCTTGTTGATTATAGACAGAAATATTTTGAGCTGCTCAAGCAAAAGGAAAGGGCTTTCATAACACAGGAAAATGACCAGGCAGCTGATGGATTGGATGAATATGAGGAAGTAAGCAATGTCAATCTAGTCCTGATGGCCAAGTCTGATGAAACAGAAACAAGTTCTTCAAGTAATCAGGTAATCACCACTAACCTAGCACATTTATCTAAAGCTGAGTGTAATGATGCAATCAATGACATGTCAATAGAATTATATTATTTGCGTGTTACACTTAAGTCCCTCACTAAGGAAAATGTTAAAATTAAAGAAAACAATTTATTTTTAAGTGAGAGGAATAATATTCTAGAGTCTCATTTTATTGAATTTGAAAAATTGAGAATTGAGTGTAAGATTGCTAAGGATGAATTAAATGAGTCCTTGAAGAAAAAAGAGATTTTGAAGAAGAAGCTTGAACGAGAGCAGGAGGTGATTAAGGCATGGAAGTCATCAAGAGATGTTCATGCTTAAATCACCAAAGTTCAAGGTATTGAGTCATTTTGTGATGAAGCCTGGAAGAAAAGTAAAGAGAAACTTAAGTCCAATTTGGTTGAAGGACTGTCAACGGATGTGGACTCAACGGATGATGAAAATTATCCGTCGAGTAACAAAAGGGATTATCCGTCGAAAGACAAGGAACCACATCCGTCGACTGAGAAAAAGCCAGTCAGCAAAGCTAAGCTAAGCTAGCAAAGCTGAATGGGAAGTATGGTTCAGTTTCTAAAAACTTTGTTCCATGAGAATCTAGTCAAGTTAAGAAGGAAAGGAAAGTTAATGTTGGTCATCTGTCCATCAAGCAACTAAATGACAGATTAGAAAAGATTGAGGTTAAAATAGATACTAAAAAGAAAAATAATAGAAATGGGAAAGTAAGAATTAAAAAGCATAACAACTACACACCTGATAAATATGCTCCAAGAAAAATTTGTGTTAAGTGTGGTAGTGTTAATCATTTGTCTGTTAATTACAAACTTGCCATGCTTACTCCTATGTTTGCACCTCTCTCTTTTCCCAACATGACTGCCATGCCTACCATGCCTATGAATGTTATGTCTACTCAGAATATGAATGCACAATTTTCTAATATGCCATTTGCACATAATCCTTATTATGCTGCATTTAGTATGCCTCAAATGCCATTTAGCATGCCTTACTGGAACTACATGTTTACTAGAGCAACATGTTTGGACCAGTCAATGTATTGTCTATCTCAAGAAAAAGATATTTCCTAGTCATTGTAGATGATTTTTCAAAGTTTTCTTGGACATATTTTCTTAAGTCTAAAGATGAAGCTAGTGAAATCATCATCAATCATATAAGGCAAGTCAACAATCATCCTGATTTCAAAGTAAGAAGAATTAGGAGTGATAATGGAACTGAGTTCAAGAATTCTGTGATGAGATCATTTTGTGAAGAGAATGGGATTTTGCATGAGTTTTCTGCAGCGAGGACTCCAAAACAAAATGGAGTAGTGGAAAGGAAGAACAGATCTCTTATTGAAGCTGCTAGAACAATGCTTGAAGAATCAAAGTTACCAACATATTTTTGGGCTGAAGCTGTGAACACTGCCTGCTACACTCAGAATATCTCTTTGGTTAATCAAGCAAAGTGCATGACACCCTATCAATTGTTCAAGAATAACAAGCCAACTCTAAATTTTCTTCATGTCTTTGGCTGCAAATGTTACATCTTAAGGAATCAAACTGATCATCATGGGAAGTTTGATGCTAAAGCAGATGAAGAGATTTTTGTTGGATATGCTATTGGTAAAGCATATAGAGTCTACAATCTAAGAACCAACATTATTATGGAATCAGTACATGTTGTGTTTGATGATAAAAATATTGAAGGATTACAAGATGGAGATTACCATGAAAGCCTCAAGATTGATAATGTGGAGATGGTTAGTGATGACAGTGATGATGACAGTGATCAAGAACCAATGACTAAGGATAATGCAGAAAAGTCTACAACTAATAAAACACATAATTCAACATCCGTTGAAAGACAATCTACATCATCCGTTGACAGGAAAAGAACATCATCCGTTGACAGAGAAATATCAACATTCCTTGATCACTCTATGGGTTTTGGGAGTCAAGTAAGATCACAATTAGTAAACACCTCATCCTCAATTCAAAGATCCATAAACTCGGGGGAGTTTCTGATCATCAAAATTCTACTAATCATCAAGCAATAATGAGGCCTCTTCATCTAGAGCAAACCTACCTCAACAAAGGAAATGGACAAGAGATCACCCCTTTGAACTAATTACTGGTGATGCATCTTCTAGAGTTCAAACAAGAAAAGCAACTCAAGAAGAATGTATGTATAGCAGCTTCCTTTCTAAGGAAGAACCAAAGAAGGTAGAAGAAGCTTTGTTGGATCCTGATTGGGTTTTAGCTATGCAGGAGGAGCTAAACCAATTTGAAAGGAACAGGGTATGGAAGCTGGTACCCAAACATAAGGGAAAGAATTCAATTGACACCAAATGGGTATTCAAAAACAAGATGGATGAAAATGGCGTAGTAGTCAGGAATAAAGCTAGATTGGTTGCTAAGTGCTATTGTCAACAAGAAGGAATAGATTTTGATGAAAATTTCGCTCATGTTGCAAGACTTGAAGCCATCAAAATTTTCTTAGCCTATGCAGCTCATGCCAATTTCAAAGTCTATCAAATGGATGTCAAAAGTACCTTTCTGAATAGAGATTTGGAGGAGGAAGTCTATGTTAGTTAGCCTCCTGGTTTTGAAGATCTAAATTTTTCCAATCATGTCTACTATCTTTTGAAAGCACTTTATGGACTGAAGCAAGCACCTAGAGCCTGGTATGACACTTTTTCAAAGTTTTTTTTGGAAAATCACTTCACAAGAGGTACTGTTGATAAAACTTTATTCTTTAGAAATGTTAATGGCTCTGGTATACTTGTTCAAATTTATGTAGATGATATTATATTTGGCTCTACAGATGAAAAACTTTGCAAAAAGTTTGCCAAATTGATGCAAAGAAAGTATGAAATGAGCATGATGGGAGAACTAACTTATTTTCTTGGTTTACAAGTTAAGCAAGTTAGTGATGGAATATTCATTAGTCAAACTAAATACATTCATGATCTTTTAAAGAAGTTTGATCTAATGGATTGCACATCTGCAAAAACTCCCATGGCCACTACAACTAAGCTTGAATTAAACACTACTGAAAAGTCTGTGGATATTTCAAACTATAGGGGCATGGTTGGCTCACTTTTATACTTAACAGCTAGTAGGACAGATATTATGTTTGCTACTTGTCTTTGTGCTAGATTTCAAGCTGATCCTAGAGAATCTCACTTAGTAGCTATGAAGAGAATTTTCAGATATCTCAAGGGAACACCAAAACTTGGCATTTGGTACTCTAGAGATTCTGGTTTTGATCTAACTGGTTATTCAGATGCAGATTATACAGGTTGTAAAATAGATAGAAAAATTAAAACTGGAACCTGTCAATTTCTAGGGAACAAGCTTGTGTCCTGGTTTAGTAAAAAGCAAAACTCAGTTTCTACTTTTACAGTTGAAGCTGAATATATTGCTGCTGGCAGTTGCTGTGCACATATTTTGTGGATGAAAACCCAATTGTTGGGCTATTGTCTGTAAGTGGACAGAATTCCCATTTTCTGTGATAACACAAGTATAATTGCCATCACTGAAAATCCAGTGCAGCATTCAAGAACAAAGCACATAGACATCAAGTACCACTTCATAAGGGAACATGTGATTAATGGTATTGTGGAACTTCATTTTGTTCCAAGTGAAAAGCAACTTGTAGATATCTTTACCAAACCACTTGATGAATCCAACTTCTCTAGGTTGGTAAGTGAGTTAGGTATGCTTAATTACTCTTAAATCATATTTGATATTTCTGCAAGTTGTAATGTAGCCAGAGTAAATATTGACATTTCTCTTCTTGATATAATTTTGATTAAGTCAGAATTTGTATCTCGGCGGATGTTCATTATCCGTTGAAAATGAATATCCGTCGAAACTCAACATCCGTTGAAGTGTCAATTATTACTCTGGGTATCCTATAATTATCTGTCGAAGTGTCTCCATCTTAGCTGTTGATTTCTAACATTATCCATCAAAAATACTTACAGCCTGTATGTATATTTCAACGGTTAATCGCATAATTTTGACAGTTTATGTATTTTTAAACGGCTATTTTGGGCTATTTTGATTGTGCACTTTATTTTACTTTATTATTTTTGACAGTTTATTTCTGAAAAAGTATAAAAGAAAAAATTCATTCTAATTTATTTCTTTTATCTATCTCAAAGCAATTTCTCTAACTCTCTTCTTCTCCAAAGCAAAAAACCACTCTTTGCAACTAATCTCAATCACAAAAATGGCACCCATAGTTAAATTCATGTCCTCAACTGGATTCATCTATGAGAAGAACAACTTTGTAGCTTTGGTGAACAAGCAGATTCCGGCATCTGAAGATTATCACAAGATGATGGACTTCATGCTTAATTGCAAATTGAATTATGCCATGCTTGAGTCTCCAACCATCTACTGTGAAGTTGTTGAGGAAATATGGACTACGACAGTGTTCAGATCCAATGACAAAACTATTACCTTCACTCTCAAAGGTAATGAACATTGTATTAACTGTGATGTGCTTGGAAAGTGCATTAAATTACCTGAAAATAATACACTTTCTCCACACACTGACACTGATGTGAGTAATATGCTAGTTTCCATAGGTTATGCTTTAGACTCCACTAAGTTAGGTGATGTTAGGGGAATGGGTCTTAGAAAAGAATGGAGTTTTCTATATGACTCATTTATTAAAGTCTTTTCTGGTAAAATCAGTAACTTTGATGCTGTTACTTATACACTTGTGCACATGCTTTATATGCTTCTCAGTGATAAGTACTTTAACTTTAGAACTTCTGTCATGTTTGAGATAGGGAGTAAGTTAAAAGATATTAAGAAGAGATCTAAGAACATATATTATGCTAGATTCTTCATGATGTTAGCTAATTTTATCTCTGAGAATCTCACTATTGAGAACCTAACAAACAAGTTAGATTGTTGGGTCAAAGAAGGGAAAATTATTGCTGACCTGAACAGGGCTAATCATCACAAGGAAGTTGCACTTATTTACATGCCCATCATGGAAATGCCTCAGGTAAGTGAGGTAAATATTTCTGTCCCTACTGCTACTTCTCAACCACCAATTTATTTACCTTCAACTGTGGCAATGACATCTGTGAATGTGACCAAACAGATGCCTACCCAAGCCACTAAACCAATAATTTCAAAATCCAAAGCTAAGAAAGCCCCATCTGGTTTCTCTCAAAAGAAACTAGTTTCAAAATCCACTAAAACCAAAGAGGGGAGTGTAAAGGAGGGTAAGCAAGGTGAGGGATAGGGTGAAAATTAAAGACACCCTAAGAATAAGGTTGGAGAGGTGACTGTTTCCCAGCCTAGCCACACTCTAGTTTCTCAACAAACTGCAGTGCTTAAAAAAGACTCAAGCTCATCATTAGTTGCATCCTCCCAAAAAGATGTGACTATTGAAAAAAGCTCTCAGCCAAGAGCACAGGCCAAAAGGGTAAGGGACACTAGCTCACCCCAAACTTATGCCAGAAAGAAGAAATCTAAACCAATTGGGGATGCACAGGGATCACATACAGTGCAAACTGAAGCAATAGACTCAGTCACTGCACTTTCTCAAAGTCAGTTTGATGTGGCTCCAGTAAATGTGGAGTCACAGCCAAAATCCTTAGTGATAGAAGCACCTCAAACACCAAATTCACCTACACACCAACTGGATATAGATATGATCCATACATCACTTCCAAATTCTCCATCTTTGACTCTGTTGGAGAAGCCAAAAATCCAAGCAAGTGAGCATCATCTTTTAGATGATTTGTTGGCTCACTTGCCAATTCTTTCTGATTCTATTGAGACATTTGTGCCCAAATTTTCATCAATCTGCACAAAGTCTACAATAGTTTCCACTCCAAACTCATTCATTTCTTCTATCTCAACGGATATTAATCATCCGTTGACAAGTGATTGTCCTTCGACGGATGTGCTTAACAGCAATCATCCGTTGACACTTCAAATTACTACTTCAACGGATGTTCCTCCCGTTGACAGTCACTGCACAACCTCAAATCTCATCAATTGTCACAAGTGCAGATGACCTAGTAGTAGTTCAATCACTCTTAGGATTGAGAGCAGGGAGTGAATTGAGTGAGAGGCTGGGTTGCTCCCAGGAAAAAGGAGAGCAAAAGAGTGATCCAATGTAGTCCATTTCTTCAGGACTGGAAAAAGTGAGTGAGGGAGTCCCACCTTAGATGGTGAAGGTGAGGGTATGAGGGTGGGGAGCGAAGGGGAGCCATTGATGCAAAAAGAGAGAGAGAGAGAGAGAGAGAGAGAGAGAGAGAAAAAAAATAAGAGAAATGCAGGTACATGAGTGATAAGGATGGACATGATAGCTAGTGAGTCAATGAATTCCAATGATGCAGACATAGAGAAACTATCTCAGCATAATCAAGCTGTTATAGGTTTATTCTCTTTGGATGCTAAGGAATTTACTCATCATGTTCCAGCATATCAACTTTTGGCTGGACAGGGCAATGAAGATGCAGAGAAGATGTTGAACTTGGTGCATACCACCCAGTCAATGCAAAGATCTAAGGATGCCATCACAGCTATGCTACCTAGAGCTGATGATGATGTTGACTATGGGACTGGGGAATCTGCTGATTTCTTTGGAGATGATGGTGAAAGTGAGGAGCTCATACACATAGGGGGAGAAGCAGGCATCAGTTCTAGATCTGGTCTTCCTTCATGGGCATTCTCAAAGGACTATGGTCTTAACACTTCAAGGTCACTCTCATTCATCAAATCCAGGAAATATATAATGCCATTCAATCTACAACAGATGCAGGCACCAGGAAGCTCTTACATGCACATCTAAATTCTCTGCAATTACATCAAATTCAAGGCTTCCAACACAACCAGGATATTACTTCTATCAAGACAGATATCGATCAAGTAAAGAAGGATATTTTTGAAAGATTAGATGCCAAACTTCCAGAAGCTACAATGATTGATATTAAAAGACAGCTAAGGAAGAACTCTGATCTTGCAACCAAGGTAGACTCCTTGGACAAAAGGATGACTAACATGGAAGCTTCTCTAACAGCCATACATCTACATCAAGCACAGCAAACTCAACTTCTGCAAAAGCTGGTGGTTGCACAGTCTTCTTCCTCCAATCTACTTGATGATAACAAAAAGGGGGAGAAATCATTATCTCAAGTCAGTCAAGTAGAGCCATGTAGTGAGGGGGAGAAAATGGTAAATATACAGATCAACCAAGTAATTGTTCCAGAAATTACTCTGCCAAAGCCACCAGTACTGGACAACATTGATCTGATCCAAATTGTAGCTGCTAAGCTTGAGTCAAAATCAATTCCCAAAATTCTTAATGTTGCAGCTGTGGAGAAGGAACTGGATGAAAAATGGAGACAAATAGATGCATAAATTCAACAAAAGTTTGAGCCAATTCAGAAATAAGATAAAGTCTTCAAACATCACTCTCAAGTCAAGCAGATTTCTGTGAATGACCTTGGCATGAATTATATGGAAAAAGGTCAAACATCTTGCATCAAATCTCCAAAAGCAAATCTCATCATGAGGCCTAAAAGAAACTACTCAAGATTTTCAGAAAAAAATCCTATGGATATTGTATATGAGACACCTAGGCCAGATGAGAAGAAGCTGTTGGCTAGGTCAATTGCCTTTTACAAAGATCCAGCTGATTTAGCACTCAAAAGAAGATTAGCCAAGATTTACAGAAATGGTAAGAAAATTTTTGTGGTGGCTGGACACCCCATATTTATGGAAGCTAAGAAGGAAGAGAAAGAAAGAATCAGTCAAGAAAAGAAGCAAGCTGCCCTGGATGCTAAAAAGCTTAACCAAAAGAAGAAGCAAGTTGCTATATTGGCCAAGTTTCAACCAATTGTAATTGCTGAACCTAAGGATCAGAAAGTGCAAGAAAACCACAGTAGAAAAGAAGATTCAGATACAAGCTTCATTCCAAGAGAAAATTGGACTTTAGTGATGAGGAAATGGAAGACTATATTCCTAAAAAGTCCACAACTTCAACTCAGACATCAAAACCCTCAGTGGTATTTGAAGAATTCAAGGTGGTGGATCCAACTAGGAATATTCATTGGTGAGTCCATAATTCCAAAGGATGAGCCAGTGGATTGGGACAGTTTTCTAATTCCTGAGCCGAACTTACCTATCTTCAAGCCAAAGTTAACAAAGATTAGAGCTAGCAAGAAAGTGAAATCAGTGACTCTCAGATCCAAGACCCTAATCAAACCTCAATCTACAGTCAACAAGGGAGATATGTTATATATCAGTGACATCAAGGAGTTCTCTGACATAAACCTCTACTTAGATGAATTGGAAGAAGTGAGAGGAATTGATGCTCATAGACATCTCACTGAAAGGCTGGTATTCAAATACAAGGGAGGAAAAGAGATCATATGGCCACTTCACAGGATCTTTCTAGAAAGCCAGTCTATTCTAATAAAGATCTACCCATCCTTCAAAAAGAACTTTGGGTACAATGTGACTGCAAGGAGACTGAATTTAAAGAAGATTGAGGAGTTGAGGAGTAATAAAGCCAAAGATGCACTTCCAAAAACTTTATCAATTCCCTTCACATGAAAGAGAGTGCATTTGAGGCCTTATTGGCTGATGGAATTCAGGGATGAAAAGGGAGTTAGAAGATTCTTCAAATTGGAGGACCAATTAAGTATCTCTAGAAATGAGACTCTATTGGAAATGCAAGGAATGCTAGATCTCTCAGAAGTTGATGAACTTGAATTCCACAGAAAAGTCCAAAATCAGATAGAAGAGAACAACAGAAGACTTGGGAAGAGATCCAGACAATCAAGAAAATAGACCTATCTGCTCAGACTAGAGGAGCATCTTGATAATGATTGTGAGCCATTCTTTGTACACTTTGCATTGTTCAATTTTCAGTAAAACTTGTAGCACTTATCAGTTTTATCTACTACTTTTCAATCTGTATGTCTTTGGTATTTTGTTATCATCAAGTTTCTCTTAATTTATGGCTACAATTCCAGTAGACATAAATTGGGGGAGAGTATTAGGAATATGTTGTGAACTTGATGATAAGTTAAACAAAACACCCTAGTAGATTTAACTTAGTGTAATTGTAGCTTTCAATGGATGATTACTTCACTATCCGTTGAAAGAGTAGCTTATGTAAAATAAGGATAGTAGCTCATTTCTGCAAACTTGTAAAAGCTTAGTGAACTAGATTTATAAGGAATGTCTAAGTCATGTTGTCTACTAGATTGATACACAAGATAGGTTGGCCAATTGTAAATAAATGATGCATTGAAACCTTGTGTAAGTGAAATGGAGTCAACTGGCTAAAAGATAGTCTCAACGGATACTTCAATGGATGCTCAGATAAAACTTCAACAGATGTCCTATAAAGCATCAACGGATGTCCTATAAAGCATGAACGGATGATCAGCCGGAGTATCAACGGATGATCATACATAGCTTCAACGGATGATCCAGTAAAGCTTCAACGGATGTTTAAATTCAATAACAACAGTTGATAATGACTTGACAGTCACATGCGTTGATTGTATGCAAAAGGAATGTGGCATCCTGTTAAGAAGGATTATGAGAACAAAGAAGCATTACCATTTCCATGCAAGTTATGTCAAAGATGCTGAAATAGAATAGTGAAGCAGCATGGAGTTAGACTAGATAAGTTTTGTTTTATTATCTTGTCTTATTGTCATGTAAACTTGGTAATATATAAACTAAGTGTAGCTAGTAGAACAAATAACTAAGAAAAAACATTTTAGAAGAGAAATAGAAAAAGTTGTACTTGTCAAGAATTTCTCTGTAGTTTGTTTGTTCAATGTAAAGCAGCTGTGAGCCAATTTGAGCTTCACAGAGTTCTCAAATCGATATATATATATATATATATATATATATATATATATATATATATATCTGGTGGATACATTCAAATCCACCAGAAAGTTTTAAAGACTTGTGTTTTTATTACTTTGTGTTTGATTTATTTAATCCTTTCATTCTGCACTTTGCAAATCAAAACACACACACACACACACATATATATATATATATTAAGTTAGAACATTTTTATAAATCTCAAAAAGTAGCCAGAATTACATTCAACCCCCCTTATGTAATTCTTGTTGCAATAACACTTGTCGACAACTTAGAGTTCTCTAGTGAATTTTGACTTATCGATATCTCTGAGTTCTCTAGTGGACTTTGACTTATCGATAACTCAGAGTTCTCCAATGAATGTAGACTTGTCGATAACTCTGAGTTCTTTAGTAAAGAAATGACTTATCGATATCTACAACCTTCATGTCTTCTTGACTTGTCGATATCTCTCTGAGTTCTCTAGTAGCTTTCCTAACTTCTCTATAAGCCATTCTG